>NW_028186457.1:6486795-6618006 GCF_003343005.1 Rhea americana | reverse complement strand
GGGAGGTTATGTAACTTCGATCACTTGCACCCATTTTCCTCAGTGCCCAGTTCAGTGGTCAGAAGTTTGGGTTCACTGGCTATAAACTAACCCAAATTCCTCAACCTCAGACTGTTTTGCCTGCAACACCTTTCCAAAGCCTGCCTAACAAGTCAGGTATCCAGGACTTCTGTGCCAAATAATATGCAGCGGCCTTGCAATACATGAAAGTTCAAGAAAACATTTCTGAATTAATTTTCATTAGTGCGTATAATGGGTAAGAAGAAAAGCTGGCGCGATCTGGCTTTAAAAATTCAGAAATGACACTAACGCTTCCTGGCWCGGACTGCGCTCCTGGTTTCGCCTCTTAAGCCATCGCAGACTCCTGAGGAGGCAACTTCTCGACCACACACCCACCATCGTGTCCTCYCTCCAAACAGACATAAAGGCTAATTTAATATATACTTTTAAAACCTCAAGTTCTGCCAAGTGTGGGTCATTTAAAGCTTTTCACCCATGCCAGGAAGACATTCGTTTAGGCAATAATCACATAGTTACATTGGAAAGACGCGGCACAATAAATCTGCTGGCTTCACGCACAGTTTAATTGCATGATTTCCTGACAGCCAGGCTCTTATCACCTGACCCTCTCCAGGATGAAAGCAATAAATATAAAAAGCCACTTTTTTCTCTTTCTCTATATGTACGAGCTTCATTGTCCTGTAGAGCATTTTGGCTTCTTTGTCTTCATTAGTTAAAACAGACATTTTTGGTTGTTATATGCTATGTTCATCCTTAAAAATAAGTTTTAAGTCTGTATTCAGGTGCCAAAAACACTTTCTTGCCACACTGATCAGGAGAGCATTCCTGTTACCCCCAGCAATGCCAAGGTGGAGAAGTTGAAACCTCTTTGAAACGCTATCAAAATTGGCAACAAAAATAAAGAGGAAATCTGTGCAAAAGCAAAAATATTCCACCAGAACATACTGCCTGAAATTATTTTTGGATCCATCCTCATGTGCACGGAGGAAGCAAGAGGAATAGTAACTACGTATGTGATGTCGGCAGCAGGAAACTACAAATAGTACAGCACACGGTGTTCCAGTTTCGGCAGCGGCCGGCTTCAGGGCTGCTTCCTTACCGTCAGCGGAGGGCAGGCTGCAATGTGATCGCTTGGAAACCTCAAGTAGGAACTACGCCATCCTTCGGTTAATGGTCTGCCCTCCGGCACTGCAAGGTCACAAGCGTGTGGGATGATCGGCTGTAAATCCGAGAGTAAGCAGCCCCAGACGGCTGTAACCGTGTTACGGGGCGCGCCAAGCTTGAAGGAAACGCGCGAGCCTTCCTCACCCCTACGGAACAAGGAACTGCTGTTGTATTTGCATTCCCATCACAAAGATCAGGTTCAATTCCACATGCTGCGGAGGCAGCATGCTCAGCCGCCTGCAAAAAAGCAGATTTGGCAGTGCCCAGCAGGATGGATGGATGAAGAAAGATGGAAAGCTCGCTATTTTACACATCAGATCAGGACTCCTGCTTCAGGACAGGCTTCCCATGAGGCAGGAGGCAAGGCAGTTAACTCCTGTGGTTTTTAATCCCCCCTTTTTTCACTTTGAACCTTGAATTCTTTGTACTTTCATTTTGCTGCTCCAAAGCCAATCCAGCTCAAAAGCAATCAGTCTCTGGCAGATGATTACCCTTCCTGATGGATGGCTGTCCATATCTTAAAAATCAGCACCACAAATGCCATCAGAGAGATTCTTACGTGTTTTGCCCATGCAGTCTGAACTCGGGTCCCAGTGTTAGGGAAGGAAGTTTGTATCCTCAGAGATGTCAAACTAGCAACAGACTTACTGCAGCAGCAAGAGCAATGTCAACAGTAGGCTCCAAGAAGGGGCCTGATCCCTCCTCCATGCTTAAAGAAATGATGGTTGCAACACGGGTTAGGTGACATTCACTGCCAGAGTACTATCCACCAGGAAGAAGGCTTCTGATGTGTATTTATCCAATTCCCTCTACTGCTCTGCTCAGCAGGCAAGGCAATCCCACACTTCATCAAAGCAGATGGCAAAACTGGGTTGGAGGAGCAGCACAAGCAGTTGGCGTGTACTTGTGAATTTGTCCTGTTGTTATTAGATTTGTGCCCAAACTTTCTACTGGTAGATGGAAAGGCAGAAAAGCAAATGTTCACAATGCTAATGGTACGTAGGGGAAGACCCCCCATGGCCTTGACTGATAAATAAGAAAATAGCAGGATATAAGGTTGACACTGTAAAAAAGCTGGAAGCTCTTCTGGAACATTACTGATAAAGAAGACATTTTGATTTTATAGTCCAATTAGTAGAAATGAGCTCTGTTTGTGCTTTAAGAGAAGTTAAAAACTTTGATAATGATCTCCTGATCTTGCAAAATCTGTTCTTTCCTACAGATACTAAGAATAGGATCTTATTAAGTGTGACCAGCAGTGGTCAAAGTAATGAACAGTTCCCACAGGGCCCACCAGGATCACTTCCCGCTCTGGCAACTCTTCACTTCAGATTGGGGGCAACAAATTGAAGATGGCATCAGCAACCTGCCAGAAGCCTATCTCATATTAAACAGAGAAGATATCAGCTATCTGCATCTTTAATTCACAGCCATAGCCTGCCAAGACTTCAAGTCCCAGCATGCAGGTTCCTGAACTGAGGCCTATAGACCACACAGGATTCATCTTTCAATTTAGGATGAAGGAATTTGCAAGTAATTTATCCTTATAGAGCTGAAGAGGATTTAGCCCATAATTCCCCAGTAATTCTTTCCTGTCCATGATTTGGTGGAGAGGACTGCAGATTTTGGCTGCCACCCTTAGAGCCTTTTGAAAGCCAAAGGTGCTGGTCCCACTCTGAAATGTCTTTGGCACCCACCCCTTACTATAAGCAGTTTTTTCTGTTTCTAGACAACTTTGTTTCTTTTTGAGAAAGAAAGTCTGTGTCGAGGTAAACCCAGGCATTTCGGCAATCTATAACCTCTTTGTCCTGTTCTGCTGCCACTGATCTTCAGAAAAAAATCAGAAAAGTTGCATTCAGAACATCATAATGTTTGTTCAGCTGCATCAGAACATCTAATAGCAGTTTACCCAAGAGAAAGAGCACTGATGCACTTTGAGACAAAGCAGTAGCACTACTCAGTAGCAGGAATTCAATTATTTTTAAATGCAAAAAAAATAGCACATTTCAATAAACACACTGAAAATTAATGAAAAACTGTGCTGTCACAATAGAGTTATTGCTACATGCTTTCAATTTTCACCTGTCTTATTAGAGCCTCCTTTATTCGAAGATGTGTGAAGCAATTAAATAAAAGTGACTGGAGCTTGCTTATAGGTGCATTTCAGGAAATACACACATTTTTTAAAAATGGATATACAGTTTATCTCTTTGATATGATTTTCCAGTGTCGGTCCTTTGTCCTGTACTGATTGATGCTGCTGCAAAGGTTTTTACACAAAACATCTTACATCAAGCAAGAGTAAGACTTCAGTACCTCACTGTRCTGTGTATTAACCATTACTCATGCTCCCAGCTGAATCCCAGGTTAAGTCTCCTTTCCATATCACCTGTGAAATTATCCTTTCAACCTTTTAAGGTCTGATGCAGTAAGATGGCGTTTGCCAACACAACAATTAGGGAAACTATATGGACCCACCGTCTGCGTTCTGTCTGGTATTAGCAGTTCTGCGTCAGAGCAAAAACTTCATTTTGAATATGGGGCTTGTCCTCTTTGTTGTCATCTTAAATACAAAGGATGGCACAGCAATGACTGCAGGTGATGGTCATCTATTCGAACAGGCATTGATGATCATCTCTTCAAACAGCAGCTTCTTTGGATTTACTGCTGACTTCCCTTCCCAGCATGGGTATCCCCATGTAACTTTACAAAGGGTGAAAAACAGTCATCTAGTGAGAATCTCTTTACCAAAAAAGACACCATATGCCATGGGAGACTTCAGATGATAAAAAAGAATTTGTCACTGGCAGTATGAGAGAATGGAGACCAGATACAGAAACAGGGTTTCAGGAGTGAACAGGCACTCTGTGCTCTATGCAAGAATCCATATGTATGAGAAAAGGCAGAGAAAAAGAAGCAAAACCAACTTAAAATACTTCGACTAAATGTTGTTCTTGAGCAGTTTCTATTCATATAGATATGTTTATTCCTTTCCAGATCCATAAATATGGAGATCTTTATATTTCTTCTACAGCTTAAAAATAAAGAGCAATTGTGCCAGGAACATTTTCAAAGCCTGTTTTTCATGCACTTAGAGTCTTACAAGCCCTGGCAAATCAGAGTACCATAATGCTATAAATGTGTGCTTACATAACTGGAATATTGTGCAGGGCACCAACAGAGGTAGCTGGAAGTAAGATCTCATTTCTGTGAAGGGGTGTCAAAGTCTCTAACCCCTCCACTAGTAAGGCTGGAGCCAAACATGGTGGCTAGAGATGGTGGATACGCAGCACCCAGGGAACTTCAGAAGCATGTGGGTCCTGGCATGTAGGGCTCTAACAACAGTGGCTTGCTGAATATCCTTCGGGGTAATTTTTAAAGAGACTGTGAGAGTCTTCCGCTAATTTATAGAGAAGCTGAATCTCTCACTGCTTAACAGGACCAGGCCTCCATCTTTTTTAACAGATGCCTGTAGCAGCAAAATGAAGCAGGGACAGGGGATCCAGCTAAAACTAGCATGAAAGCAAATGATTTTGCTTCACGAAGAGAGAAGCAGCTGCTTTGGGCTAGGTGACAATGACAAATTGAGTCCCTGTGATCTCTAAGAACTCTTTCTATAGGACTATGGGTAAGGAATACCATTCTCGCTCAGCAGTAAAATTTTGKTCTGTCTCATAAAGCTCTCTGCAAATGCATGCTCACACACACAGACTCCAGTTCTCTACCACTTCCGATCTGGAGTCAGTATCTGTACCTCAGTGCCACTGTCCCTTTGCTGCACAAGCATTTGGGATGGGCTCAGAGGAAAGCAACACGTTCAAAAGAGCTTTGCAGAGGCCCTCAGTCAAATGCCTCTGCAGAAAACACTAAGCTTATTGGCTTTTTTTAATTRAGGAAGTCTTACGGAGCTTATCTCAGGTCTAACAACACCCCTGTGTTTGAAAGCTCTAGGAAAGCTCCTTACTGTGACGCTCACTTACTGTGCTGTTGTGATATCCATGGTGTAAGWACTTAGACTGAAAATCCAGGGCACAGAGACTTCTGTATGCCAGTGTGGTGTTCATGTAACTTCAGTAAAATATAAGTCCTACGCAAAAATTCATTTCTAGTCCATGCTTATTATGCCTGCATGATTATTACTGTTAACAGTTTAACACAGAAATTCATTAACAATCCTTCCCCAGTGAAACAGCACAGGAGGCACATGTATTTCCCCTTGGTGCAAGACACTAAGGATATGCTCTCRTTGTTATCCTGATTCTGGTTCCTTCCCCTCCTAATATGCCTCCTACCTTCTCCCCAGTCCTAACTAACCACCTGACTCTCCCCAGAACTCAGTCTCTTTACATTCATTTCACACGTGACAACTTTCCCCCATCAGCTCTTCCGTACTTTTCTCCTCAGTTTCCCAGCCTCATTGCTTGAGACATAGCGCCCTTCCGGTAACTTCTAAGGCAAATTTTCACACAAAATCTGGGAGGAAAATGTGTACATGGCACGTAGAACAGATCAAAGAAACAGAGCACTTCCAGCAGCAGTGAAATAATAGTGGAGAAATGGTTGGTCCTGAGCGGACTTTATCTCAGTCTGAGGAGTGTGTCCAGTCAACTTAGCCTATCAGGAAGCTGCCCATTCCCAGATGCTCTGCCTTTGGCATTACACAAATCCTTAGAAGACAAGACGTAAATAGGAAAACGCTGCCACCTACTTCCACTTCCAAGGTCTTTTGACACTGCTGCAATAAGGAAAAGTGGAGATGAAGGGAAGTGAAGAAGGAAGTGAAGATGTTGCTGGTCTTTTTTTTCTTATCCTGCTATTCTGGAAAGTCAGCTAAGATCCATTTCTAGGAAACACTTCCCCACACAGCATCACTTGACTATAGGAACAGCTACTATTGCTGTACTTAATGGACTGTAATAAAATAAACTGTCTTAGCAAGAAGGATCATATCATCAGATTTGTAATGCATTTTATTACAGTATTAGCGTTTTTAAGTGTAGTGTAAAGGGAAGTAATGCCTGAAACAGTTGATGTGGATATGCATCATAATCGTGGTCATAAATGCACTGATACTCCCCCTTCTCTCAAGCAGCAAAATACCAATGTTTCTTTCTTCATTCCAACTTTTTTCCTAAAGCAAAGGGCAAATTTCCACACTTTGGTTCCTATTATTACACCAAAGTTATTCTGCATGTTGTTAGACAAAGGATGCACAACATTCTTCCCTTCTGAGGAACATAAACCTTTGCCAGGTATAATACTCCAAAAAGAGTGTGATAAGCGTGGTTTAAATACTCAGTTTACACACCTACTAGATAATCTCCTCTCCCACTGACTTGACTGTAGTCTAGTTCCCTGTTACCTTTCTGGACTGTGGATGTCATTGAGCTAGATTCTAGGCCAGGAACTCCTAATTTTCATCTGGCACTTGAGAATAACTGCAAATGGGCATACGGTGCGCCTGCCAAAAATCAATAGGAGTTTTTCCCCGTGCTTTCATTGGGAAGAGGAAAAGGACACTGGACAGGAGTCCAGTATAGCTGATTTATCTACAAGTATATCTATGAGTTTCCTCTTTCAGAGGCCAAAGGCTCCATTATTTATGTGACTAAATGGAGACCGATTCTCGCAGAGCCTATCTAATAGAGTAACACTCACCAGTTCCCTTATTTAAGGAGACCAGACTAAGGAAAAGTCCTAAATCAGGGCTGTGTGTGGGAAGGGAGGGATACAGCGTGTGCTTCATGGAGCCACAGCCTTGCTGCCCACCCCTGCGTAGCGGTGGGACATACGAGGACTGRTGCATCCACCTCGCCCCCCACAGCCTTTTTGTCTTGCCTAGTTCCCCTCCTCTCCAAACTTATCTTTAACCATAAGAACTTTGTRTTGTTAATACATTCAGATCACTCATACCCTCATCAAAATCTTCCCATCTCCCCATCCTGGTCACATAATCTGGGGACTGGGATGAACTGCCATTGCAGGGCACAACCTAGAGGCCATCCCCTGTGCTGTTCCTGGGCTSCCTGCTTCCTCCCTCGGCAGCCGCCCGCCGAGCAGCGGGCCCACAGCATTCCCCAGCAGCTGGCATAGCCTCCCCCATCCTGCTCCACAGGCAAAACCGCAGGCAGAGGTATGTTTTTCAAAGGGAAGCTTTGAAAGGCAGGAAGTTTGGCTGCAAGCTGCCTGYTTCACTGTCCCTTGCAAACTAAACGTGGCCTGTGGTTTGCCACTAGACTTTCCGAAAGTTGGCCCAMTGTGAACAAAAAGATCATCCCACCGCAACCCTCAAGTGAAATTCACTCACTGTGTTTTATAACTGCAGTTGCCATTTTTTGGAGTTTGCTTTTGGATTGTGATATGACTTTGGAAAAGCAGAAAGCAGAAGGGGGGGTGGGGATAGAAAGGACAGGTCTCTGTCTCGTATTAGTGGCTGACCCCACTGATATTAAAGCAGCCTCCTCTTTTTTTGCTCTTGTGCTACAAGTTCACAACAGAGATCCTTGGTTGAGTCAAGCTGATGACTATTTGCTTGTATTTAATGTGGACAATGCTGATTACATCATGATAACTGTTTTTCATTCACATAAGTGCAGGGGGAATAAAACTGATGTGGAAGCAATCCATAATGATGGGGAAAATCCTACAAAAAAATCAAGGTGGGTGCCAGTTACAGATGATTTCCAGAAGGCCTGGAAAGTGCAGAGTAGGATAATTTGTTGTCTTTTCCTGGTATTTACTCAAGCGCAAAGCATGTGGACTCTTTCCTGAATTCTTCTCCCTGTCCAGATTTCAACCAACCAATTAACATTTCTCAGATTGTTCTAATAGTTGGATCTATGTTGAYTGTGGTTTTTTGTTTTAAACAATATTCAATTTAAACCAAACTACATTCTTCATGTTACTGATGGCTAAAAATATTTTCCCTGTTATCCAGTAAAAACATAGAGAAGACTTAGTTCTGGTTTCAGAGTCATACACATACACGCACACACACATACACGTATACATAAAAATGTGTATTAGTTGGTAAGGAATGAATTTGTAGAGCAGTGAGGGTCAGGGCTACACCGGAGGCTGAAATGTGTTATTTATCAGCAGATCATTAGAGTCAGCACTGCACAGCATGTGAACTTCCTYACACAACTCTGCCAAGGCTCTCCACGTGGCCGACCTGCCTGGATGACTGTCTGCTGACTTGAGCTCCAAGGAGCTTCCAGTTTCCATCTGGTGATTCAGTCTTACTGCACTGCTTGTGCCCACGCGATAGCCCAACTTTTGTTCTCCCTCCGTGCGAGCAYGGGAAAATAAAAACCCCGAAGGCCTGACATGAAGTTTCTCTACGGACAGCTGCATTCTCTCCCACCGATTCCAGGGGAAGAAGCCCAGGGTGGGACTGGTAACCCCTCCTTTCCTTTTACCAAACATGTGAGTCGCTCAGCAGACAACTTTTCAGACTGTCTGGTCCTAGCCTGGAGCCTCTAATCACTCRAAGGAGGTGGGGGGAGAACAAGAACTCACAGTCATATTTCTTATCGGTATCCAGTACGCTTTTGCAAACAGTGAAAAGAGCTTAATCTGGCTGACCTGGTCTCGGTAGGATTACGACTCTAGCCTAGAAGCTGCGGTTCAGTTGTTTGAAAAGAGACTTTTACTGCTAGAAGATGGAGTACGCTGGGAAGCRAGATATCTTTTGCTTTGAATAATTAAAGTGTCTGGCCAGCAACTATCACTTATAAATTTTTGGATAGAGGAGATCTACAGGAATAAAAAAGGTGTGAATTGCTTTGCTTTGAACACCTAGAGTATTATGAGACCAAGGGGTTGCCTTAAAATACTGCATGCTTTTCCTTCTAGTGTGCCCTTTTTTTTCTATTCCTTCTTTAAGAATTTTTCAGGCAATGAGGACATTTGAACTTTTTAAAATAAGAGGTGTCTGGAAAATGTAAAGTCCTTGTCCATTTTCTCCTTATTAGAATGGTTTCCTAAAATATCACCCAACAATTATACAGAAATATTTTTAAAGGCCTTAAAAACCTTATTTACGTTGGTGTTTGACCTTTTGCAGAGTATTATAGCTGTCATTTGATAAGCACTAAATGACATCCAGGTTATAGAGAAAGAGTTGTTCATTTCCCCATGAGATGAAGACCATCCTGTCTATGCTACTACACCTAATGCTAGAGGGTAGAATTCAACTGAGCAAATGGCAGTATCAGGAAACTTTAAAATTCAATACTTAAAATTCAATTCTGGTGGATATTTATACAGTAGAGGCTGTACTCACTGGATTTAGCTCTGAATTTTTTATGAAGCAAGTACTTTTCGTCATGAGGTGGTTGGACTATTTCAAACAGACCTGCAAAAGGCAGCTAAGGAGAACAAACACATTTATATTTTACATCACTCTACATATTTGAAATATCAAGTAAAAGGGCCTGCAACCTTATCTGAAACAGTTTTAGGGAATCATACACTGAAAAGATTAAAAGCACTGGCTTGAGAGTAGAAAACAACAAAATATTTTCTATTCAAAAAATTTCTATTTCAAAAGAATATTTTCTATTCTTTGGGAAAGTGTAAGGGTACAGTCTAAGAAAAGACAAGGAGTGCTACCCTGGGAAGCCAAAGCAAGACTGGCTGTTTAGTTAAGAAGTAAGGGATAGGTGCATAAGAGGTATCTAGAACATCCAAATGCCTGTCTTGTCAATCAAAAATGCTCGAGTCAGGCAGTGTTGAAAAGGYAGAAATCAGATTCTCACCTCTTCCTCCTTCATCACAAAAGCTTCATGTATCTACTCACTTGCCCAGACCTTATGCTTACCAGCCCTGTAATAYGTGCAAGCAACCTCGCTGTCACAACACTGAGACTTGCATCACACCATGCTTGTTTAATGGAAAGAAAAGAGAAATATTCTGGAGACACCCTTCAATACTACTGGAGGTGCTGGGCAACAAGATCTTCATAGATGCTCACTTGATCTGAGAGCCTTTCAGCTGACATGATACTAATATGAGCAGATAATCATCATAAGTAAAAATACACATTTACATTAACAAGCACTTGTCATCTAAATAATTCCAAAGAAATTCATAATCCAAATTCATGAAACACTGACTGAAGTRCAGCCACACTGGGAAGGGCAGGTGTGAACAATCTGCTTATAGCATGTCACACAAGGAAAAGGGAGCAGAACAAAAAGAAATAGTAGCATTTGGAAGAAAAGCTGTACTCTTACAGATTCTTGACTGACTCTGCAGTGATTTTCATTTTAGAGATTCATCTGAATTCATCGTTTTCCCAATAAGATGATTGATCATATAATGATGGAGCCCTTTGGGTCACAGCCCTCCTTAGAGATATTTAGTACATGCACTGAAAACCAATGTCTTGTATCTTTTTTCACACTACTGAAGATTGTATTTGTTTCTGCAATGTGTTCTTCCCTGACCATTTAAAAATAAGTATTAATTTCCACCTGATAAAAAAAATATCACTCTCAATGGGTTCCCTCTTCAGATGAGGTCTGCATTTCTTCTTCTATCCCTCCTGGGTCCACGCAAACACATTAGTAAAACAACTGTATTGTACATTAAGTGAAGAAGATGCAGAGATTGGGGCTTTTTGATGGATATACACAGACCAGATGAGCACAAGTCCAAGAGCTCAGAACCTTCCCCTGAGAATACCCTACTTCTACAGCTTACAATTTTAAATGCACAGTGAAGATTTCTCACAAAACTGTAATCAGACTCCAAGCACTTCTGCATAAAGAGGGTGAGACTGCCAAGACTCAATACAGTTTTCTAACATAAAATCACCAAAAATCAGTACTTGTCAATGCTTCCAGAGGCAGACAGCAGCAGAATAGCATAAACAGCCTGCTTAATTGTGTATTATTGACATATACAGGTATTGTTGTATATAAAACCTCAGTAGTGGACACCGATCGTTTTAGCCAGCCTTTTCAACTAGCGTGACACGCTGCCATGCTTCGCTTTCAGGGGACTTCCCTATCTACCACAGGTTCTCAAATTAGTATCTTCTGAAGAAGGTAGGAATGGGGATGTAACTGAAGCTCTACTTCATGCTTCTTGCTATGTTATGGAACTATAGCTTCATAAAATCATGCTAATTACCAATGCTTCTGTTGTCCTACATTCTTTTATATATTGCAGTTCATTTGAAGACATACCATGTGTTTTTCAGGCTGATACACTACATTAGAAATGTCTAAGAAATAGGAAGTTGCAATGCAGTCTCGCTATGGAATAATTTAACGTTAAATATTTCTCAAATGTGATCTTATGTTGCTGAATAGGAATCTTGGCCACTGACTCAGTGTCAGGTATGAAGTCAAATGCCATCCTTATGTGCTGTTTAATGCAAACCAGCCACAGTGAGTTTTGCATACTGTCGTCATTTGAGAATACTTTCTCTTGGTCCATTTATATGTTTACTTAAGCCTGAACCTAAACACAATCTGAGATCTCATGCTGTGGGAACTAAGTGGCCACGTCCTCGGTACTTAGTTTATTCAGGCTAAAGATTTTACTTGTTGCAGATTCTGTTGCAATTTCCTAGGAAAGGTGAAAGATGTGGATTGGGAAAACAATTGGGGAAATTTAACTACAGAGTTCCCATAAATTCACAAAAAGTGCAAACATTAATCATAGTAAATCAAACCCTAAAATTATTCTTCAGATGCTATGGCAGGCAGAAAAATATATTCATAAGCTTTGSAGAAGAAACTCAAATAAAGCCTGATCGTCATGCTAATGTCTACCAAATGTACCCACTGTGACATGAAAAAGGAAATGAACTTTCACCAAAGGTGACACAAGCAGGTTATTCTGGATGTCATTTTGCCTGCTATATCCACAATTAGTTCCTTGAATTTGGTTTACAAGTCACATAAAGTACATCTGCTGGCATCATGAGATTTATACCTGCAATTAATGCYGCATGTTGCTAATTATAGAAAGAAAAAATGGTCAAAGTGTCTGTGTGATAACATTTTGGTAAAAGTATAAAAGGAGTAGATCATTCCCTACCTTCTCAGCATCTTGTTCAAAAAGTCGGAGTTGAAAGCACTGGTCCAATTTCAACTTGCGGACATGCCACATCTGATGCAAGTGTTGCCGGGTGGAATGCAGCTTGTCTAAAAGGCTGGTGATCTTTGGCACGAGACTTTGAAAATCTGCACTTCCAGGAATGCAGTTCCTACCAGAAAAACCATCACTGCATCTTATGCATTGTAATAACCTCTGACCCTCACGATCCAGTTCTTCCACAGGAGCTTTAATCACTTTTTTCTTAAGCTGCGTGTGCTCATCAATTAGCCTTCTTGAGCCCTCAACATCAACTGGAAATTCCTTCCTAGCCAACATTTCCTGGAGGTCCTCCAGCCTTGATAATAAATGAATAGCACTGTTGAAAAACTCTTCCAAGGAGACGCGCAACTCTATCCATTCATCATGGTTGTAATCCAAAGATCCTTCAAACTCATCCGTCAGTTGAGAAGGATCCACGAGTTTTGCCAGGCCTTCAACAGAGACCATACTTGTCTAAGGAAGGGAAAACGACAGCATTTGAATCAGTGACTGTCTAACCAGAAATAACAGTGCAATCCATAAATGGCGTGAAGGGATTATTTTCCTCATCAATACATAATTGAAGGAACATTGTAAAAGATGTTGAGGACTATATTTAACTTTGATGAATTAATTGGATTGAAAATATTCTATTAATGACATTGATTTTATTTATTTATTTAAAGGCATGATATTTACTGGAATAATGTCTATCTTTTTAGGCTAACCAGACTATCAAAAACATATAACGGGAATGCTTCTGCCATGGATTATTTTAAGCGTTTGGACACTAAAAACTTATTACAGAGGCTGCTGACTGTGTGAAYACAATTGTTCACTAAATGGTATATGGTATTACAGAGATTGTTTCTTACATTACATTCAGACTAGCCGCTGTACAGCAGCAAAAATTTTAAGCGTAAGAAATAGGTATTCTAATCTGCCAAAATATACATTTGCCATTTTTTCCTTCAGATTAATCCAGTTTTCTTTTGCCACAGGCAGACCTCTTTCATATTAGTATTTTCTAAYGTGATTAAGCCAAAATCGATTTAAAATTTAAATGTCACTGGAGTATTAACAATTAGAATTTATTGCTAATAGAAAGAATAGTTTATGAATCATACACAGTCAAGGAAAATTGTTTTAATTCATTCAGATTTTGCTAAAAAAGTAATCACTGATAGAGAAATGCACTGGGTGCCTGGCAAGCAGTTTAAAGCTTAAGGTCCCAACAACTGAAGGCTATTCCCATTCATTTTATACAAATTATTTTTACTGAAATATGAGCACAGGCTTCSAAATATTACTAAAGATTTTCAGTGGTCATGTTAATACCCAAGTTGGCAGCCCTTAAAGGCTTGTGATGTTCAGAAAGTGCTGCACATATATCCCCTAAAAATCAAGCCTCTAAAGAATGTCAGAATTTGTGCTCTTCAAAAATAGAGGCACTCATAATCACAGCAATCTTGAAAAAGTCATCTATAAAGAAAAATACCTCAAGTCCCATCCATTAACCTGAATTATGTCCAAAAAGTAGGCTGCCCACTGGTTTAAAGTGAATAATAGGCTTTTCTTCCAATTTTTTTTTTATCCATCTAAAAATATCAGGCATTCTGCAATGTATTAAAATGGGATTCTATTGAGCATATATGCTCAGCAAAAAGATTATTTTAAAACTCTTTTGCAGTGTTCCTTCATGAAAASGCTTTGGGGAAGGAGGAGGGTGGAGGGAAGAGCCAACAAACAACGGGAAGGTAAGTATGCAGCTTCAAAGAGGGATTTCAGATTTCTAAACCTCTTGACATGGACAGTGACCCTTCCAAGGTATTTAATAAGATAATTCAATTTAGACTTTAACTGCTGCTCAAGAAAAGACTTCTCTTTATCGCTAATACCTTGGCCTTCATCCTGCAGTATGGCAAGCTACTGCGAGCATTGCTCTTATGTTCAGAATTTAACACGACCATATAGCAGCAAGGCTTTTCATTTGAAGAGTTCTGCAGCAAATCTCTTTATTCACATTTGTTTCTCTAGGGAGTTATATCAGACTAATATGAAAACAACCTTACTTGGGCAAGTGTGTGGCAAGACTTGTTCCCAGGCATCATTCTTCCTTCTTTTTTATAAGAAACACTCTAGAAAGCACTGCCCATTATTTAAACCCTTTCAGCAGGAGAAAGAAAATCATTTTGAAGACATCTCTGAATAAATGCTAACTAAGCTTCTTGGTCTACCCCTCAAGGTGGCAGGAAGTTGTAAAGTCTGTATTAGTCAATCAAACCCTTTTTTTCCTGTTTTTCTTTACCTGACAAACTCGTCCCAAACACACTGAAGCATACACTGTTTGGACTGTAACACAGAACCACTCTRTCAGGGAGGGTCACGATAAAAATCCTGATCATTAGCCTTCACTAAGGGTCATATTCTGCCCTGGCATATCCATACTGTTTCCATTAAGCTCAGTAGCAGGATTTGGCCTTAAAACTGACACCTGGTTAAATCAACATAGACTTCCACTGCCTTCGACTGCAGCCTAACCCTACGAGTATCTAGTGTTTTAACCATAGCTGGGGGAAATCCCCATGATGGTTCAGTGCAGAGAGGATGCACACGTGCTGCCCCTGTAAATCAAGTAAGGGCAAGGCGTATAGATCTGGGATGATTATCTTATATGCACAGCTCTGATGAGAGAGCATGACCTGCCCCAGAGTCTGAGCTTACCAATAAGCAGCAGCAACCACAAGAATCCTTTAAAACGGAGGTTCCTGGATTGTGGCCTGTACATTGCAGTGGGCCTAYGGGACGATGGGCCATCGCCCGAGGAACCACTTTAAAATCCTAAAATTGAAGGACTCCTCAGTTCTGTGTGCCTGTAGGTGGTCCAAAAGAGAGCAAGAGAGCTGACATTGCTCCTCTTATTCAAAAGTTTGTGAACCAATATTGGCAGGSAGACTAGGGCTCACAGGCACACACAGAGAACAAAAATACCCTTAATGCATGGCAGTGAGTACAGAAATGAGCCAAGAGTTTTTAACACAATACAGACTCAGAGCTGTAACTATGAAGAATAGCTTAACCACAGTTTACTCTTCTCTATCATCACACCAGCTCCACACAATGAAAAAATACAAGTCAAGTCCCCAGAGTATTAATGCATTTTAAAACAACCAAAGGTTCTAAAAAAGAAATACATATTTGAGGACTGATACTTTACTTCTATGTTTTGAAGCTTTAGGGAGACAACGATTTTGTTTATTAACTCACTGGAGGATTGAAATTCAGTCCTGGACAGATAYGTATAAGCTGTCTTGCGCTTCTAAGGGACTGCCCCTTAGTGTCCCTATATAAGCGAAACTTAGCGTTTCGCGTATGCCATGAGCTATTCTATTACTAGCCCCTGCACAGGCTCCCTCCTGCTCCATGTTTTTCTTTCTCCTTTCTCGCCCTTTCCCACYGCCCTGATTCCTCTCTGTCGCCACGGGCAGCACTGCCAGTCTCACTGCRCTGCAGGGGCAGCCGCTTCTGCCAGGGCCGGGGGTTTCAACAGGCTTGAGGAAGCTGTGGAGGTGACGCAGGCCTACACTGAAGACAGTCTTGCTGTCAAAGGCTCATAGGAGGCAGCAGTAGAAGTGGAAGGTTAAGGCCCATCGAAACAAGGTGACATTTTTAGTTGAATGGTTTTAATCAAGTTTTCATGAGATAGGCAGAAAAAAAAACAATCTACAAATACTTAAATTGCGATAACACTGTAAAAGTTGATTAATGCTTAGCGCCAATCTAGCTGCCCACTGCAATTCAGCAGTGCCCTTAAAAAGAGAGAGTTTGAAAATAAGGACATATTTACACCACACTGACTTCAATAGATCTGAAATATATACTTAAATATATTCTTTCATTACAGTCACCATTAACAAATAGCAAATTCTACTCTGATGTACAGAGGTATAAATTCAGAGTATACCTCTAAAATTAAAGGACTGGTAAGTAAGTAAGATAAGTACAAAATAGTATCCCAGCAAAGAACAAAAAAAAAAAAAAAAATCAAGACTAGCTCATGACTGAGCACATACTGATTGATACATGAGCACATCATGCAGCTGAGCTTTGCTTCTGTCTGGATAAGACACTGCAATTCCCAGAAAGCTAAGAAGCAATAAAAGAATGTAGCTGGCTTGTCTTCATTCGTGACAAAGTTAGTAACATTTCCTTTAATTATGCAGTGTTGTATATTGGTTATCATTCAGTGAATTGCCCAACACACCTTATTGCTCACAGGAATTGTTATTGTTATTGTTAACTTTGAATATTAAATTTCAATTAAATTAAATTAGTGACAATATGCACATAAATTTAATCTAAATGCCTTTTATTAAAAAGAGCCATTAGGTGAACCTGGAGAGAAGACAACGTGTTAGTACCTTGAGAACTTTATCTTTAGTATTTTGACTGACTTGGTAGTGGTTTTTTTCCTAAAAGAAACAGAAGAAAGACTGAATGCAACACCACCCAAAAAAAAGACATGCACTTAAAAACGCAAAGCGAACCATGCATATGAACCTCTAAGATGAAATGTGAATCCCATTCCACAAGTTTGCTCAGAAGGCATCTGCTGCCAGGGCACGAACTGGCTCTGGGAAACAGTCCTCAAATGCCTTTTTCTGCCACCACAGGGCTTAGGAATTTTTTTGCCCGAAGAAAATTTGTTATCAGGGATAAYGCATTACTAAACATCCTCATGTGGCTCTCACCTCAAAGATGAACTTGGAACTGCCAAAGTTGGTTTTCTGCTTCTGCCAGAAATTATCGGGCTTTATTATCAGGGCAACGTGAATCTCAGCAGGAAAAGCTTCTTGAAGGGTCTTTAGAAGAGGCTTGATCAAATCCCATTTGGATCCCCGCATATCGATAATAACAGTGAATCCTCGTTTACAGACATCTTCACTGTAGGGATAAAAGTATGTCAGGATAATTAATATTGTCAACAGTCATACTGAGACTTAGCTTTTGTTGTTAGCATTCAGTGCTTCAGAGCAAAGCAAGGAATTTTACACTTCAAAATAAAAGGCAGAACATAGCATAAAGGTGATTGATAGGAAATTTTTAAAGTTTTGCTACAATCTAATTTACATGTATAGTCCCGTTTATATGTTGCAGTTTAATCTCCTATTTCCMAAACACATGCTATTTGAATTTTCACTGAAAACATACATACTTTCATACAATTGAAAACAGAATCAGCTGTATCTACATAGTAGTTACATATGTGTACATATAAAGGATTTTGCTTTCAACTCACTGCATTCAGTAAGTCACCACCATAGCAAACAAGCACAGTTCTCCACCTTAACACTGCTGGCAGCTAGCAATTTTGGGTACCTTCACTTTTAGAGGTCCCTTTAAGGGCTTTTAGAAAGTCTAACTTCCAGAAAAGCACCTGGCAATCATTCTCTGAAAAGAAAGTCCTTGTGACTCAGCATGTGCGCTGTTAAAACCGAGGAGGCCCTTCTCCCGCCTGATTGATCTTCCAAATGTTGCAGGGTCTTTTTAAGGTTGCAGTCTTTCTTACTTTTCTGCCAGCCTTCGCACCTCCCTTCTCAAATGCTAAAGGCAGGGGTCTGGCCTGGCCATTAGGATGTACCGAGGGGGCCATGAGCACTGCAAGCATTGGCTTGCAAACCTGCCTTCCCTTTCTCACTGGGAGAAGAGATGAGAAATGTTAAAAGGACATGTTGATTCAGTCACGTCTGGGGAAACTCAGGGATCCAAGTGTCTCCTCCGGGGCTGAAACACTCGCACAAGAAGTGAAATTTCCTACCCCTGGTAACACCGTTGGTAGGGKGATGCTGAAAAGTAATCGACGATGCACTCAAAATGCCAGAGTGGTCCAACTGATGATTTTAATCCCCCTCCCCGTGACGGAATGGAGGTTACTGCCAGAAGGGGAAGACTGGTGAAGAAAGGAAATGCAGAAAGAAGAAAGGAAGACTGAAACAGAAAGAATAGTATAGAATGAAGAGAAACATGGACATGCATAAGCATATTTTGTATAATGAATGCTGCAGTGAGKTACAGAATAAGAAATTCTCTTTAATAAATGAATCTTCCACCCTTGACCTTTCTGCAAAGTGGCCGGCAGCATAAAGAGGATCAATATTGTAGACATAAAGGCATATGCAAGGTAATATAAAATAGCAAGTGTTGGTATCATTGGAATGATTTTGATTCTGAAATACACTGAGGACAGTTATTATTAAGCATGGTTATTACACATAAAAATGTAAGAATCCATGTTTAGCCTCCACACAAATACTCCCAGTGTGCACACACACAGGATGGTTTTCAATACGACCTTTTTCCTCTCTAAACTTAAACACTCACTGCAAACAAGAACCAGGTCCTACATATCTCGCTGAAAACAATTCTTAAAAACTTAAAGTTATGTTTCTGGTCTGGAAAAAAGACAAGGCTATCCTTCATAGGAAGGACACTGCGTTCATACATACAATGTAAAAATAAGGTTCTTGGTGACCTTAACAGGACCTAGAAAGGTTTGTGGACGGACAGATGCCCATGGYAAAGGGGACTTTGCCATGTTAAGAGCGTTCCCTAACTTGAACAGTCTCAACTTAATGCCAGGACGGAGCGGTCAAAGCCAGTGAGCATCGTCCTTTACCTTAGCATTACTGGCACATCCAGAGCACGCTGCACAGTCAGCGCAAAGGAAAACCAGGGAGACCAACCTCTCCCAAACACTGCCAGGAATATAGATCTTTTTATTCACTTTTTACCTACTGCTGAAAGGTCAGACATCTGAATCCTTCCATAAGCGATGCCAAAAAAAGGCTGTAAAAGAAGCTTTGTTGGTGGTGCTGCTGCCTCTTGCCCTTTGGTACAAGAGCTGAGACAAAGAATCAAATCAGACAGGACTGAATAGAAGCGTTTTTGTTTTTTGGGGTTCCCCCTCCCTTTTCTTTCAAAGCTTTATGAGGTCTTTAGTAACTTCTGCCAAGCCACTGTCCCCTGCTATACTTAACTGACTCTTCCAAGGATTGCTTTTACTTCAGACCGTTGACAGAGATCTAGCAGCTATATGGACACACAAACAGCAGCAACCAGCAACAGGTAAGTGCAATGTATCTTTAGTTACATAAATTTAAAAAACATTGCAACCACAGCAAGGCATAACCAATATGAATTTCATTCCAACTCCCCATGGCTGCTGCCAGCCTGACTGCTTACTAAATCTGATCTAAAATGATAAAAACTTAATGTAATATTTACTGATGAATAACAGAAAAACCTGCTTCACCAAGCAGAACAGTAATGTCCTGAGGGACTGATGTCTTCTGTTTATGAGCCTGAACTTAGTAATGAGTCTTACTCATTACTAAGTTCCTTACTCGTTCCTAACAAGTCTTAGATCCAAACAGCCCTGAAATCAGCCCCTATCTCAGCTATCTCAGCTTTACAGCGTGAGCAGTATGATCTCATCTCAACACACGTGATCAGACACCACCATGACAGCAAATTCATCTTGCAGTAAGGTGGATATTCCCAATAGGGAAGTAAGAAATAACTATGGGCTGGATCTTACGTTTGCTGAGGTCTCTCCACCAGCCGCCCCCAAACCTTAGGAGGCACCAAGGTAAAACAGGGAAACAAACGGTACTGCCACTCATTCCCATCCATGCACCATGCCCAGCAGCCACGTTCCTGAAAAAGTGCTACAATGCACTAAATCCTTACTTTCAGGTTTTCGGAAACTTCATAGTATGCCTTCAGTGGAAGAAGAGAGGGTGACAGTTCYGCAGCCGTTTCTGGTGGACATGGGAGAACAGCAGGGATGCAGTGGGTCAGACCCCTTAGCGCCCCCAACGCCCTGGCAGCAGCCTCTCCTCCCAGCAAGGTGCTTCCACAACTTACTGAGGTCTCAGCTCAGGAGGGGCTTGCTGTGGAGATTTAATTGCTATGGGGTGTCACTGGGCTATTTCAGGGGACACAGAGCCAGTACAGAGCCAAAGAACATGGAAAGGGATGTGGGGCTGGAGAGGGCACTCAGCTGCTCATGGGAGGCCTGGAGACAGGGCAGGTGTGGGGAGGAAGGGAGATGTTCAAACTGTCCCTGGGTGCCCCGGTGGCAGTGGAGGTCACTTAGGAGCCTGGGCTGGCCCAGCAGCAACACTGCAGGARGATCAAAGCCCACTCAAATCCTGCTGTGCTGGGCAGCCTCCRGATGTAGGCACTGCACCCAGCTCGTAGCACCCAGGTCAGCGACTGGGATCTTGCACCCCATGGTGCAGAGAAGTCAAACAGTGAAAAACGGTCCTGCTGAGATGCTGCTCGCGTGGCAAGGCATCCCGCTTTACAAGGCTGGGAGCAACACCAGGGAAGAGGACAGTGCATGGCAGGGGAGCAGGGGGTTGCTGCTATGCAGCTTCGCGAGGAGGCCCCCAGTTTCGGGAACAGTGTCTGTGTTGGCACAGTGGGACGTATCCTGGGGTGACACAGACTGCACATACWCAGTGCCTCCCACCCCTGTAAATACTGTAAAGATGCCTAGGAATAAGAATTAAGAAAAATGCAGACAACAGCAAATGCCTAGRGAAGAGTATAAAAGAAGCAAAGCTGCAGATGCTTTCACTCACTCTTTTCCACATCTTGGACAATGCAAAGGGACTTCCTGAACCAGAGGCGTTGTTCAAACACTTAACAGCCCTCAGCAGATTTTTCTTCCGTTAGTTTGTCTGATCCTTCCTGAACCCATGTCAGCTTGCAGTATCCGCAGCATCTCGTGGCAGGGAGTTCTCGAGCTTCAACTCCCCTTGTTTGCAGGGCACCTACACAAGTTTATTTGCAAGTTTCTTCCAAACTTGTCTCCTGCTTGCTCCATCTGATGCCTCCTGATTCTTATATTGGAAGAGGCAATAGGTTGTCATTCCCTATCAGCATTATCCACACTCCTTATAATTAGACCAGATTTTCAACAAACTTACGTATATTTTCAAGCAGGAAAACTGATGGGATRGGGAAGTGGAGAGCAAAGAAAGAATGGAGAACACTCACAGATTTTATAGGGTGAGATATATCATATCAACAAGTAACAACTGTTTCAATATTAGTACAAAATTTCTTACAAAGGAGAGGATCTCCCTACTTGATTCACCCTATAGGCAGGTGAGTTTCTTTATGYAGTAAAATAACTGAAAATAAGTGAAAAGATGGGTACCTCTTTTCACAGATAACACACATATGGACTATGTTTCTCATGGTGAGCAGCTCTAACTCTGCTTCAAGAACCTTGCTCACAGGCTCGGAGAACTGGCTCTACTTGTAATTTTTCCTTTAATGAGAAGAACGGTGCTAACCTGTAACACCTGTGGGTCTCTTGTCTCATCTCAGGAATTTGATCTCCCAGGCACAGTGATAATCCTACATGCCCTTCTCCGACTCTGTGGGCAAAATTAGCACCCAATCTCTAAACCTGCTTGTCAAAAACTGTTATTTAACAGTGTTTAAATAATTGCTGGAAGCCAGAAAGCTGTCTGCTCGTTATTTCTACTTTCAGTTGCCAAATGTGCCGGAGAGAGGGGCATGAGAGCACTTACACTATGCAAGCAGGGAGCCAGATATTAATCAGCAGTGATATCTCAGAAAAAGAAGAGGGAGATAAAAAATTATTTAGTTTGTTTGTAAGCTCTTCAGGGCAGGGACCATCTGCCATGCTGTGTTTGTCTAAGGAGCCTGCCTTAGTGGAGCTCTCCAGGTACCTATGCTCATATTGAGGTCTTCAGTCACCTAGAATTAATTCAAAAAATGACTCCTTAGGAAACTATAGATTCAAATCCAAAGAATTAAAGTAAGTAAGTGAATTATAGTGGGYTGTAAAATGCAACTGAATAACATACGTGTGAAAATACAAAAGGCCTAAACAAATGTGGGGACAGCTCATAGACACTTTAATTAAAAAACTAAAAAAGGGCTAAAATTTAAGTGGCAGTGTTCAATTACTGACAGCCATTGATAGGGTGATAAAATGAGTGGCCTCATTTGTAGAGATAACGAAGCGCTCATAAACTCTGGTGAGTCAGGGAAATCTGCAAACCTCTGTCATCTTTGACAAGCCGTCATTTTTCTTCAGCTACCTCAACGGGCACTGAGGAAACGACTCCAGGTTCCTTCGGAGCAGTCTAGCCATGCTTATTCAATTTGTTGTTTAAAAGAAACAACTCAAGCCTTTCCCAGTTTACTGATTGCTCAGGAAAAGCACGGACAGCAGTAATCAAACTTCCTCCACAGTGTCCGAGCAAAGCATGCTTTATCCCTGCCTGCCAAGAGGCTACGTCAGTCCTCAGATCTATTATGCCCAGGTAATTATTTTAGGATGGCAACTAATGTCAACTGTGGTGCTTAATTTTTTCCGGTATTGATATTTGATCAGAAACTGGACAAAACACTCAAATCAAAGTATTTGGGCAATCTGTCAGATTTTGGCTCTGTTCATCTGGACTAGATTAGCAACGCTGAGCACAAAATACTTGACAGTTGATATGTCACCRCAGTTGCCACACTGCTTCTAGGCAAAGACAGAGACTAGCTTCTAGGTTTTAAAAAAACACCCTAAAATATTTGTGAAAACAATACTTAAATTCTAATTTTTTAAAAAGCATAAAATTGAAACTCAGAAGCAGATGTGATAATTTTGTCAAAATAAATCTCTGTATTTTGGTTTCTGGGGCACGTCCATAAGGTTATTTTCTCAAATTTCCTCCTTAATTCAGGCACATTCTAAGCTGTATTTTCTTTGGCAAGAGCTGACTTGCYGGGTACCAAACAATTTTAAGCACTCCATGCTTTCTGATTAATCTTTCAAATACCTATCATTGATTACATGTATTTTTCATCCTTATGGTTTGGCCAAAGCTTCTGGCATTTAGAAGCTTCAGCACTTGATTAGCTAAAATAACATAATATTTCCATTCCCATTTTGTAGTCATGAGTTAATGACGATGGAGCACATTTAGCATGTCTGTTGGCCCACTAACAGCACAGATCTGACATATATGGCATCTCATTCAAAATATGACTTGTCAGCAATGAAAGCAAGATCTCCTGTAAGAAGGGTCAGTGTAACCTTGTCAGGAGACACTCTCGGCATAACAAGTAGCTCTACAAGCATCAATCTGTAAGCACAGAATCTGCAGGAACTTAATTATTTTTGAGCTCACCAGGCCTCTGACAAATGTGGCTGTAATCAGGCAACTGATTCACAAGCTGAGGGTGGATAAGGGAGAGAAGGAGGAGAAAAGTGGGTCTGTGAAAGCCTCCAAGCACACAGTGTTATCCTAAAGGTCTCATTTCTTTCTGGGAACAAACTCTCCTGTCTGGTTTCCGTATCAGAATTTTCTAAGGATTACCTAAGTAACTCATGTGTTAACAGTTTTTATTTATTGCATTTCTTTATTCAGCTTGTCCGTGGTTTGTTTATTCAGCCTGAAAATTAAGCTGGCTGGAGAGGCTTAAAATCAATGCCACTTCCTCGCCCTCATACGTTCATGCTACATTACCATGTTTGGCCTGAATATCACCTAAATAGAAACAGTTAGCCATCTGTATTCATAATACACTTTCCACCACAGTTGGGGGGACCAGATAAAGTCCTTTCTGATAGATTTAATTGTCAAGYATTCCTGAATCACCACAATTTAGTAAAATATTTGACTCCATTTAATGTGGCTCAGCAAAACTTACTTAACTCCTTATCCCAATTAGCAGGTGTCTTACTGAACTGTCACACGGTCAGTCTCAGCTGTCACCCATATCCCCCAGTGACTATGCTGCCATTCAGAGTGATGGGGYAGTCTGTCTTCTCGAAGATCCCGGGACGTCGCTGCCTCCTCGTCCTCACAGCTCCATTACRTGCTAGTACATCAGCCACCAGCTAAGGAACTTAGCGGTGCGCATCCATGGTGCACCATTACTTTGGAAGACCAAACCACTGAAAGCTCCCACCAGAGAACTTCAGCTACCTAAAAAGCTGCACATAGACAAATTTTATCACAAATTTTCCCTCCTGTGTTTTCTTTGTTTTGCAATACATTTTTGTAACATTTTTTTTAACAGAAATCATCAGTCTCCATCTCCAATTAATCCTTTATTCCTCACTCTGACCTAAATCTGTTTCTTCTTTCCCAACACTGAAAAGAAAGCATTCATTCTCACTTTTCTTTTCTAAAAAGTGAAAGAAAGAAACGCAAGCCAGTTTCCCACTGGCTASAGCTGGACATAAAGCAGTGATGTAAAGAACTTTCAGTGACATGTTGTAAAAAAGACTTGGAGCCGGGGAGGTCTTGTCAGAGACAAACCTCCTGTCTCGGTTTCCAGCCATTGCTCTTAGGGGGACATGAGGTGTGATTGCAAATGGCACCAGAATGCAGAAGCACAGCTGTACAATGTCCACATTCAACCCCTGGCTTTGGCCACTTGTCAACAGGAGGGAAAACAAAGACAGAAAAAACACAAAATTTGGCAGCAGCAAATTCGTCTCAGAACGGGTGCTCCTGCTAGTCTCAAGCAAGTAACTCATTTTGTTCTCCAAGTTTGCCTTTTAGGAAAATGGCTCTGAAGTCAACACAATTACATTGTGAAATGATGCAAGCTGGGTAGGATTCAGACWCCTAACCCAGTATAAGAAAATCCTTCCCCAATATGCAGCTATGATCTTGTGCGATCATGACAGCTCTTACCAGAGTACAAGCCCTRCCTGGTATCTATGTCAGGAGAATCGGAAAGGGTTTGGCACGGTTGTGTTCTGCCGTCTTCTGCCCAGATGAAAATCCTGATCTACACCATTACCCCAGAGCTGAGACCCAGATCTCCACAGGCATTCATCCTCTTATTTCATTGACCAAATAAACACTATCTGAGAAGCTTTCTGTCTTTATTCAAATAGCCAAGATATAAAACACAGCTGTGTCCAAGAATGCATGATTGCAGCTGTTAAAGCCAAATCCAGAGGCTGAATATTATAATTTTGCACATTCCTATTAAGCTTCTGCTGGTAAATGATGCCTTCATACAAAGCATTTACCCTCTTCCCCTTTTGCTATTGCACATTTACTATATTTGGATCAATATTTGGCAGGTCTTCCTTGAAACAGCTGCTGAGATAAATATGAAATTAATCAAGGCTTTGTTTTGTTGAAGCAGGGCTACATTTAAAGACTTGTTACTACAACAAAGAAATATTTGAACAGTAAGTACCATTCAACTCTCTCTTGAACATTTAGTGTCTTGTATTTGGGATAATTTAGCAGGAATAGAAAACAAAAATGCTTTACTAAATGAAAATGATATATTACTGACATTTGCTGGAAAAAATAAATATTAGTGTTGTGCTGAAATATAAACACACCATTCTTGATAAAGTTTGGATGGGCAGAGACTATATGAGAGCATGTTTTGAGATTCAAATCCATTAGAATTCTAGGTAAAGAAATAAGTATGCCGGTGCTTGGTGCAGCTAAACTAGTAAGGCTAAAAAAGTTTTCGGGGATTTGTTTGTCCTTGCTTTAAGCATTTTTCATAGTTGTGGCAAGAAGATCATGACGTCCGTTTCACATGCAGTCACAGCAAGGTTTAGACTACGCTCAACACTGCCAGATTTTCCCATAAGGAAAAAGATTCTTCATCTGGGCAATGTCTGCCCAGGGCTCCTAGACCTGGGATCCTGATTTATCAGCTCAAGGCAGCAACAGCACTACAAAATTGACCAAAAGGTGAGCAGTAAATGCTTCTAGGAACTCTGTCCTCCCACTAAAAGAGCAGTTACCCCAGAACTGAGTTTCTAGATTGCACATACATACAATTTGTTGAAACGCATTGCAGGAGGCAGAGTTACATGCAATGGAAAGACCTTTTATAGCATAAATAAGCCTGCAAGCGTGTTCTGCTCACGTGTATTTTTTCAAAGAATGATTACTATAGGTGTAAGCAATAGACAGGAGCTCCTGGTGAAATCCAGTATATATCCAGAGATGGATGCTGTGCCAAGTTCACTCCTGCTCTAAGTAGGTAGAACCACTCTGGGAATAATGCATTTGATCCAGGGCTCAATTGGGCTCACAGATGAGGAACAAATACTCTTCAAAGATGCTTAAATCACTGTTTCTAAGTAATATTGACTTCTCTTGYACTAAGTACTCATCAGTTATCATAAGGTGCTCCAAGCAGTACAAAAGAGCAATGTACATCCACGTACACAAGAGCAGTAATTAAAGTACAAAACTAAGGAGAAAAGGTGAGAAAGTAGACATTACTGCAAAATAAAATATTTCATGAAAACTGCAGGTCATCATGAAAGTATTTGCTGAATTAAAAACTAAAAAGAGGATTTTATATCATCTAAACATTCTCTTTTGGCCTTCTTCAGATTAAAAGTTTTTATTTTTTCATTTTTCCATTTATTTTATAATAGACAACATAAAATAAAGAAAACTTASAAAAAAGCTTCAGATTTTATTAAAACCAAAATAAAAACTGATTGACAATATTTTAGAGGTATTTTTTGTGGGAAATTTCAAAAGTTGTTGTTTTTTCCTCACTTAAGACTCTGCGCTTTGAAATAGCAGATTCTTCCACAAAAATAGTAACCTAGCTTCTACCCGTTTCCAGCCCAGAGCTCTCAGCGCACAAGCTGCCTTGCAYTGTTTCCCTCGTAAGCAGAAGCGATATAACCATTGTTTGAGGCTTGCAAGATATTGGCTAGAGTCCACACACTCATTCTATTTAAGGGCACATGCTGGATTCAGGAGCATCCCTTAGGAGGAAAGGTGAGTGCTACATCCAAGAAACATTCTGCACTCCTTACAAATTAGTTCATTTCACTAAGACAGCCTGTGAAAATTTCAGTTCTCTGTAGAAATATATTGATTTTAAAGCTGATGCCTCCATTTTCTCCATGGGGACTGACCATGACTAATAAACCCAGTGGTACTCATTTTGTTGTGCTCCACCCGTATGCAAACAAAGCCAGCCTTTATAGTCACAATGATTTATCCAAAATAGTCCACTTATCAGATGTGTGCTTCCTGCCATGCCAGACTGGGTGAAGACTGGCTGTGGTATTACATCCAGAAGGCTTTGCTCTCGAGCTGTAGAATCAGCCTAAGCTCTAAGTCATACCTGTAAAATCAAATTTTTTGTATCCCTTTACCTAGCAGACTTCACTCATTCCTTCAGATAACCTCCACAATGGCATTGAGAGGAGAAAAAAATCCTTTTTACTGAGTCTTCAAGAAACAGTGGATGCTGCAGTGCAATTCACAGTGCACTTCCAACCAGGCCAGCTCAGGCTGGTAACAGTGCTCCTAGCAAGGCCAGCTTCTCTCAGTCCTCCTACTGCAGGGAACTAAGCCCTGCTGATGAAACTACCCATGTGAGGTAACCCTTATTATTTGTACRGTGATATAAATGTGTGATAGGTCAATACTATTGATGCTTACTGAGTATGAACAAGTTGATCCCTCAGTATTTCAAAGGGAGTAGAAGACCCAAAAGAGAGTATTGACTSCTATACTAGGAAATCTAGATCCCAAGCTTCTGGAGAACACAGAATAATCTGATGGCCCAATAATGAAATCAAAATTTGGTCAGAGGTTCAATGAAGACTCTGAACAAGCACTTTGAYTGTCTTCCCAAGAGCACTCAAGTTGATTTTTTCCATTTCTCCAGCCACAGATGCTCTCATGTCTGTAGGCCCTAGAGCTTCTTGGATGCCTGTGTGTGGTCCCTCCCCATTTTCAGTTTGTCTTGCTAAGGCACTTTCCCACTCTGATGGAAACTCACATACTGGTGTTGCACAGGTTTAAGGTTGCTCCATGCAGGTTTCTAGGAAAATGTCCTTTGTTATCTTGAAATTCTTCCATGACTGCAGATCATTTCAGTTCTCCATCACTGTCATTTCCTACCAGTCACCACTAATTGGAAGAACCCAGAACAACTGTTCCATCAAGCAAAGTGGGTTCAGAAAAATGCTCCACAGAAGTAATTGCTTGATTTCAAAAGCATTCTCCTTTTCCCCTATTAGCTATATTGCTTCTCAATCAAAAGGACAATAAAACTTCCTAGGCAAATCCATCTACATATGCCACATGTGAACATATATCATCCTATTCCTATCAAGAACCCATATCCAATGTGATGCTTTCCCTGATGCCAGACCTGAAAATTACACTGAGAAATTTATGTATGCCAGGCTAGGAATAATGGGAGTTTGCTAGTCAGAAAACTTAAAATTTATGGTAGATACCAGCCAAGGTATGGCAAGAAAAATTACCAAGCAGAATCATGAAGCACTGGACCTCAGAATTTTTGCCCTAATACTGAGTGGCTCATTTGATGAAGAAAAGACACCAAAGGCATGTCACAGACCACAACTGGTCCCTTGGACCAGTGGGTTTCCTGCCTGTGAGWTAAACTAATGCAGTATAACATCCTGTGTAGACATGGGCCTATTGTAGCATCTTTCTGTATCAATTTGAAGTCACAGTTTCTGGGCAAAAACATGCAAGAAACAACGGAAAGCTTTTCACAGTCACTCCACAGACTGCCAGCTGACACTCACATYAGACACAGCACCCAGTAAAAGAAAGTCCAACTAAGTATAACCCCCTGACACTGAGATAACACAAATACTGTAAGTAGTTTCCTTGGTTAAACCTTCATATTTTTTTTTATTTTTAAAAATCTGGCTGAAGCATTGGGGTGCAGGGGACGAGACTGGAAGTCAAGAGGATCCTGATTCTTGAATTACTTGTCTCCCTGTCATGTGTTTCTGTTATAACTAAACTCTACCTCAGCTTTTTTCATCTGTAAAATGGATGTTACAGTACTTTTCTTTATTGAGCCTAATGAATTCTTCAGATGAATTTAGTAGATTTACCACATCTTCAGATACAGGTAGGATAAATAATTTCAGGAGAATTATAAATTGCAAATAGTCACGGCTGTTTCATGGTTAATTCAAAAAGGCTTGAGAGAGATCACTTAATAATCTAAGCATGTGCTTATTTATCCTTGCYTGGGCTATATTCTAGGTTACACACGTGCTGATTTTATATAGGGAGCATTTATTGCTCTATACATATGCTTATCTAATTGTCCTGAATACACATGCTTTATTAAACTCATAAATGAGCACATTTATGGGTCTATGTGAAAGTAGAGCCCTTCATATTTTATTTATAAAGCAGGACAATGGAACTGCATTGACAGAGAACATCCATTTAATTCAGAGGATTTAGGGTCGTCCCACAGATTTTGCTGGTTTTGCCAGAATCAAAGCTTTTGGTTTTTTTAATTAGATTTCCAGCCCATCTGCTTGCAAAGATAGCCTGGACAATATAAACTAATGCACATTTGTCTTGCTGAGTCTGCAGCCAGTGGAACGAAACAATGAGCCTGAGAGAATGGTGAACTTGCACCCTTCGTTTTAGTGGGGTGTTAACTAAAAAGCCAAATTCTGACTGCCTAAATACCACCAGCTTAACTATTTCACTGCTGTTCATTTTGCCACCAAACCTGCAGACAAAATATTTGTCAAAGCCCCGAATTAGTCCTGTAACCTCTTGTCTACTTTGATGACTATGCTGCACAACTCAGGCTGTCRACTAGGACCAGGCAAGTACCTGGCCAAAAATATATGCCTCCATTTAGAATCAAGGATTTTGCTTTTTTCTTAAAGTGTGGAATAAAAGCATWTATCGCAGCATAATTAGACAACTAATACTAGAACCCCATAGCAGAATAGATTTTAAAACTGCAACTATTTTGGATTTGATGGAGAATCCACAGGAGCACTAGCCTAATACATAATTTTTAAGTGCTTTATGGCATAAGAATAAGGAAAACAGACTAGAATCTCTGTTGCTATGATGTGCTTTATAAACAGCATATAAAACATAGCTTAAATAGACTCAGACTTATGCCTAACAGTTGCAAATAATAAGTATAATGCACTGGTCACTTCAGAGAGTGATGCTGTATTGATTTATATTTTTTAATACAGCTGTTAATCACCTCAAACTAACACCTCTAAAGAGAACTGGCAATTCTTGCATTTTCTGTCAATATTGATTCTAAACTTGAATAACTACTTCACCACTATTTGCTGTAAGCTTGGGTTCATCAAGCAAGCTCACACAGGTTACTGAAACCAGCAAACAAAGAGGTATGGTTGACACTGAGTTCATGACAGTGGGTGCTGCCTAAATTATCACATCATGAGGATGGTGTATGGATGCAGTTATATCCTGACGGTGTGTTTTTCAAGGACAGCAATGTTTAATGGCTCTACTTCTTTCATCCTTCGGACTGTCTGGCAAAAAAATCTTCCATCTGGTTCCTGTTTGTACAGACATGCCTCATAATATATGGACCTTGATTCAGCAATTAAGATGGTGTGTAAAGCATATGTTTACACTCGCTTGATATGGATGAACTTACACACACGTTGGACCGCTTTGCTGAAGGAGAATCATGACTCTTAAATAAGAATTAGAAAGGATATGGGAAGTAGAAGCCTCCAGGCCAGACAGCTCTCTTCCTGCTTTGGCAATCTCTTGCATCATTTTCAAGTTTATTTTAATAAATTAATRTGTTAGTCTAACAAGTATTGATATCCTCCTTTTATTTGTAACCAAGAGCCGATACGGTGAATGCACATTTCCGCCTTGATGATTTCCTTCCTACGCCCCTGGTGATTTGCATAACACATAACCATTACGAGACACTCTTTGAAGTGAGCGCGTTGTGCAGAAGTCCTAGGTATGGCCAACGGCTGCCGAGACAGACCCTCTATGTTCTACTGTTTTACACAAGTGGAGTCAGTCTGTTTAATTTTCTATGTTGTTACAGCTTAAGGCAGAGACTACTTCCTAGGCAAGCTACAGTACAGCAACGCCTGTTTGTAGCTCAGCTTCAGCTTTCTGAGGTGAGGAAGAAACAGCATTGGTGTCTTAAACCAATCTGTACTGTGAAATGCTACCTGAACTTRGAAGAGGACTTGTACGAAGACTGGTATAGTGCAGCGTTCCTCTCCAGCACTGCGGGGGTTTGTGAACTGCTGCTGAAGACTGAGTCTGATCAATTTTACCTCTTCCTCGTCCCTTCTCTTATGTTTAGACTGGAAACTCTTCAGGGAGGCTACGTYTGTGCTCTGCATTCACATAGAACTGTCGGGATGTCGGTTCATTACCAGCGCAGTGATAAAATAAATAAGAAGAAATAATCACAGCTAAAAATAGAGCAGTGACTGGACCCTTCTGTTTAGCTGATAGCCTTGGTATCTAATGCAAAAAGTCAGAAGTGATATATTRCTAACAGTTAAACTTGGCCCAGGAAAATTCTCCTCTAATGATTAAATTAACAGTTGTTTTAAGTGCATCAGTGTTTCTTTGTTAKGAGAACATATTCAGCTCACAAGCAGATTCAATACCTGCAATAAAATGTGACAAACATCTTGTATATAATCCCTAAKAAACTTTCTTTTTTAAATCAAAGTTTCCAAAATATGCTCAAAATACAGCAAACCATGTAGTTAAAAAAAGTATGGGGGAATGTTGTTAACTCACCCAAATCCCAAGATGGTCTTAGAACAACATTACCAAAACTATGTTATTTGTTTTTTCTTCAGAACAGCAATYTGAAACCAAGCTGGTAGGGTGACACTGATTTTCAAAATGTTTGTCTAAAACTATTGGGTTCACTCAGAAAAGGTGAATGTCTAATATATTCTCAAATATGATACATGCCCATGCCTTAAGATAGGGGGGCTACCATTTCAGTCCAAGTGGTGGTGACTTATGTTGGTCTGAGATTTTTTAAATCAGACATTAGGAGACATATTTCTTATCTGAGCTTATTTTCAGAACAGATCTATATTTTTAATACATTTAGATTCTGTTGGAGTGTTCTGTAGCTTGGAAGAACCGACTTAAGAATCTGCCATTTTCACTGGAAGCACCTGTGAAAGGTAGGAAGAACTAACCATTTGATCAATCCAGCCAGACGCACTAATAAAATGACCTGCTATATTAAATTCTTTTGCAACTATTTTAAGAGCCACTAAAAAAAATCCTATTACATTGTCTGGTGATAATTCYTCCTTTATTCTTCTTTGTGATCCTCCTCACCAGCATAGTTTATCATTGGTTTTGTTGGAATTTGACCAATATTTGAATCTATGTGCTGCAAAACATAAAATGCCACATACATTACTCTTAGCACTAGAAGAACAAACCTACCTTAGTAACAATACTGTTATAACCTCTTGCATCATCCTTCATCTTGAAGGAGCTTAAAGAGCTTTGCCATGAGCAATCAGGTGTTAAATACAACAGGGTCTAATATTATGCCTTAGAATATCTCATATAACAAGAAAAAGGGAAATACATTTTTATATTGGACTTAGGCAAAGAACATAATACACTCTAAAAGGTCTTTGACGGTCATCTTTGAAAAGAAACTTCATTCTTGGCCAAGAGAATGAGAAAAATTAAAGGAGRAGCAAAGGCTAAAAAAAGCTTTGTGCGAAAAAAATGTTTGCAGGTGCAGGAATTAGACATTTAACAGAATCCCTAATTACACATCTGATTTTTGGCATCTTTTCAAGGCAGCATGAGCAGTTAAAGCACTTTTGTGGATTTGTGTCCTCCCACAAAAAAAGCAAAAATGTGTTTTGATTTGTAGAAATAATCATAAGTCAATTACCTCTAAATTGGCAAAGTGAGCATGATACTGCCAAGAYGGACTTTGGCTTCTAAAAAAATATTGATTTGTTACCAATTTTTAAAGTTCAAAAATGGAGAATGAGAAAACTGCAGAAGTACTGTATAAGACGTCTATCTGATTCACATCGCTCCATTTTCTGTATCTTACTCAAATATGTCTGTCATGATTTTCTTAGGGACATTGGGAATATATAACATATTTTAACATGGCGACAACTAGAATCATTAAAGATTCTAGTTAAAGACATAGATTCATTAAAACAAGTATTTTTCAATGTGAGATTAAAGTTTAAGCACTCAGATCCCCATAAGTGGCTTGTTTTTTCAAAGGCAACAAGTTGCTTTTACCTAATTAAATTTGTGCCTTACTCATACAATTGGTAGTGCCCAAACTGTGGTAAGAAGAGAGTTATTAATACTAATATATCACAGATGCAATTTAACAGTCCATAAAACTACAAAGTGTCCTACAGAATTCTGAAAATCCCAAGAAACCTTTTTAGCTGATCCTATTTTCAYATCACCTACCACATACCATCTGACCTGCCATTACTAAATTTTTGGGGATGTAGTTCCAGAACTTAAAGAGAAACTGAGATTTCTTGTATGTCTGGTAAGAGTAGAATYGTGGAACAGCTGAATTTTGTCTTGTGATGGAGTAAAAAGAAACCCTACAGAAAAAGCACATTCTGCCTGAGTACTTAATTCCTGGACTAACAGCTCATTAGCAAAGCACAATTTTCAGACATTATTCCTATGGATAAGATGGTCCATTAGTTTCCTATGTACTTGATTCTTAATTAGATTTTGGATTGGAATCACAGCTCCTTTCCACAAATCTCCAGTGGGAAGCAAAATCTAAMCTAATCTGAGATCCCAGAGATGTTTGTTTCTCCAGATGCAGTTTCTGGACTAAATTACAAATGTTATAAAAACAGGAGAATGAAGAAATGAGAGGACATAGCCACAAAATTGGATGTGATTCATCAGGGCTCTAAGAGTTCAGCTCTGTCTTGAGCATGGAGTAAAGAGAGGTCTTGAAGAAAAAGTACATACAGCCTATTCAATTAGTTCTTGGACTAACAGTTTACTAACAAGGCAGCACTTCCAGCCATTCTTCCCATGCATAAGAGCATTCATTAGTTTAACAGGTACCCCCTATTTATTTAGATATTGCTCTGGAATTAGCAGTTCTTCCCCACTCCCTGGACTTACTGAAGGGCAAAACGGCACATCTGTAACGTGCAGCTTTTATCAAGTGCATTTCCTAATGTGGAGCTTTTATTAAGTGCATTTCCTAATGTCAGGAGACAATACAGTACACGCCCAATTTCTGAAGCAGCATTCCTAAGTCAAGTGCGACTTTAAAGATCCTGTTTCCCCACAAAYGAGAGGTCTAATCAGTGCATGATATTAAAGGGACTTGTATGTCTTTTTCACGCAACTGTAATAAAAATACTTAGAGGATTCAAACTTTAAGATGTAGAAATATCAGCTGATTTGGTTTCCCAAAACTTAGTGAGGCAGATAGTATTTTGTCCACTGTATAGCCTGGGAAAAATAAGGTTACACAATTAAGCCAAGGGACAAGAGAACTCAACGTTGAAGCCAGAGCTAAAATTCAGGAAGTTCTGCCTGTCTCTTTTCCCTGACGTTCTGGGATGGCACCCAGCTAAGTGCAGATGTGACCTAAATGTGCAGCCTACATTAAATCTGAAGCTCCCATCTGATTATCATCTACAAAGATCACAAAGAAAAAAAAACAGAGCTAACAGAGCTGTTAATAAACACAGTTCTTAGTGGTGGTCTAAGCAGAGCTGCTAAGGGTTGAGCAGCTACTGAAAATGAGCTACAATTTTAGTCTCAAATTAGGTGTGACATACAGCAGGAAAACAACAGAAGGAAAAACTGGTATTGCTGCGTTAACAGAGGACTTTGTCTCTAGGGCTGTCAATTGCTGGATCATAGAAGACTGAGCCAGAAGACACCTAGTCAATCATCCTAATCTAGGACATTGGCACTTGGCCAGAAAAATATACTAATCAACAGCACGAACTTACCTTTCCTGCAGCTCATCTTTAACTGCCATTAAATTCATATGCAGATAAAGAGGAATGGTAGGAAATYAATTTAGATGTATACTTTATACTAATATAATTTAAAGAATATTTCAAAACATGGAATGCAGAAGTCTCCATCCACTATTACTGATGTCAAGATACTGACTGTTATGTGACTTACGTAGTTTAAGTACCCAGCAGATGAAACATGTACAGTGAGCCCCCCTGAACTTCTCCAAGGGAAAGCTCTTGTTCCTAGTAGGATGTGATGTTTGCCTGTGGAACTGTTTAATATCACAAGATGGAATTTTAGAACATAGCATTTGTTCTAGAGCTGAATGAAGTATTTTGCTGATTGTCCTTCAAGAGTGCAAAAAATGTTACCTTGCTTTGTAGAACATTAATCCTACGTAGAAAGTTCAAAATTACTAATGGGGGTTCCAAAGTWCCACAGCCCCATACATTTTCCCACAGCCAGGTTGTTCATTATGGATCTGTCTCAAGTATGAATTGCTCATCTGGTCACTGGCATGTTTCACTATTTCAGTGTAGGAATTACTGCCAACAGGTTGAATTGCATCCATTAAAATCAAATGGCATTACTCCAGGATTAGTTTTGTCCAGTGTGTATTTTAAATACCATGATGTTCTTGCTAAGGATCACATCCATCTCCATATTAATGCTCTACTGACACYCATATTTATTTCTGTTCTCTAAGTGGACAAATTTAATAGTTGTTTGGATCCTTGARTCTGCTTTAGGACAGGGGAGAAGAAGAAAGGTTGAATTTTACCAAGCAAAGTGTCTTTTTTTTCTTTTTAATTAATAATTCTTTCAAATTAAATTTCAAAAACTAATATTTATTTGATTCTCAATGATAGCATCAATTGCAGAAGCATCTGGCAAGCCAGATGCTCACATAAATAAGTTTTAGAAAATCAAGCTTAACTCATCCTTCTATTAAAAGACTAAATGGTAATATCACTGCCCACATATTGGATACTGTCAATTCTTCTTGTTTTCCCATGAGGAACAAGGTGATGGAGGAGAACTTCCACAACATATGAACACCAAATAAACACACGAGTAGCACACAGCAAAGGCATAAAAAGTAACTGTAACCTAGCTGGAGAGGAACTCCTGTTGTTGCTCCAATTTTGAGAGATGGGCAATTGTTTTATGATGCCAGTGCTCCACTATGACCTTAACTCAATGACTTTAAGCAAAAGGACCATTCGTTCAGCAAAGACGTCCCTGGTAGATATTACACTGAGCATACAATAGGTTCCTACTTGCTCTTGTTTGCACTGCAGYAGGGGGATATCAGTACGTGGAAGAGCAGGGAAGTCTGAGATACTGCTCCGAATGCAGCTCTGGGGCAAGGAAAGGCTGTTTTGTTTGGGCTCTTGGCAGTTTACTTTTTTGGTGAAGTGTCACAAAGGAACCTTCTAAAATACCACATCACTTTTAAGTTCTCCAGATGCCAAAGTTTTCTTTATAATTAGACACAAAATAAAGCCCTGTGTACATACGCAGGGAAACCAATGTTCCCTTCATTAACAAAAAAGAAAARTGCACCGCAGCAAATGTTACAGACCAGACAATACCCGCTGAGCCAAGAACAGATTCAGGTTACATTTTTCCACCTTTTTGAAGGGAGGGAGAGTGATTCTGGAATTATTTTTCTTATTTATCATTTTATTTTGGGTTAAGATTTTTCTCTCTTTTCACCCTTTCCTTGTTTTTGATTTAAGTAGCCCAAGAGCCTCACAGCATGTAGCTACAATTGTGCTCTGCTGCATACAGAACCACRAAATCCATGGGGAACTCCACAGCAGTGCCGGGATCCACATTAAACACCACAGACTGACTTGGTTAGTAGCACCTTGTGGAAAATGAGAGGAAAGCACTGATGGGATTTACAACTGCCAACCATATTTGGATACCGATTCCCTTTGGAAACAGCAGGGAATTGAGCATCCTACTCTTGGACGAATTTTGCCAGTTCCAACCCATACTTTCCGTGCTATTAGAACATCAGCCTGCTTGATACCATATGTTACTGTGAATTGGTCGTTGTTCTAGTTTAGTATGATCCAATTTTCTAATACCATAAACCAACACAGTTTCATGAGCRCTGGAGCAGCTGAACCCTGGATTCCTACAGCTGTACTTGTCACATAGATCCTCTAACGTCTAATAAAGCATTTGCACCTTTTGAGGTCTTACGCACTTTGGAGAATCCCCCCCCCCCCCCCCCCCGCCTCCAGTCCCTACGAACAGGCGAGCTCCGACTGCCTTTCCTTCGCGGAGAGCACTAACTAGCGCTCTCTCCCTGACACAGCTGTCTATTCCCATTAAACCTCTAGGAATTCAATATTCTTGAGACTCTTTCTTCTCTGTCAGATTTGGGTTAAACAACGACTGTCAGGCAGCGTGACTGCATAAGCTTTGTATCACCTGGAGACGAGGCTAAAAATACATTCCTGAAAACACAGCTTCAGTTCTCCCCAAGCCGTGTGCTTTGGGAAACCAAACTTAGGACTGGTACGCACGACACCTCTAGCCATGCGATGAGGATGAGGACAAGGCAGTCAGGACGGAGGCGACTCTGCTTCTCTGTCTCCCGTTACTTGCTGCATACTGACACAGAGGAAAGGTCTCATTYGCTTTCCATGGGATATTAGGAGAGCTTTTCCCCTGCTGTTAAGACTGCAAAGTATAGCAGCAATTTTCCTGCTCCTAAAGACATCCGTAAAGAGGGTGGCATAAAATGCTTCCAAATTACAACAATTTCTAAGAAGGAAAAGGACGTAGCATGTGCTAGAGTTACTGATGAGGAACACCAGGACCCGTGCTGAAAAAAAGACATAACCATTTTACAGTCTTTGTAAAAGCTCTACGGGAAGAAAGCGCTGAAAAGCGAAGTTCAGATAGGCCGAACCGCTGCCTGTTCTGCTGCGGCTGCTGCCAACTTCAGAAGGAAACGCGCCCCGACAGTGCCTGCTGCCAGCGCGCCAGTCCCACAACAGCTTTCAGTCTGCTAATTTTAGCTCCTTTGAATTACCACGTACAGTAGAGCAAACCTGCCTTCTTCGTGGAAGTCCCCAGGCCACCGCTGCCTGGATCTTTCCGAGCGCTCCGGAGCCACAAGGCTGAAGAGCCCAGGAACAGCTCCAGACTGGCGCGCGCGTGGGGAAGGCCAGGGAGGGCAGCTCCGCGAGGCGKGCCGCACAGGCTCCCCACGAGGCGCACGGCGAGCAAACGCTTTGGACAAAATCTTACAACGGGCCGCGGTGCCCACTGGTTTCCTCTGATCAGCTGAAACCACCCAAAGAGCTGAAAAAGGGCCCCGGGTTGATCCCTGTGACGGAGGGGCTTTCTTCCATTTCTCCCTCGCCTCGGCTYCTTCTTCCAGGCAGCAAAAGCCAGGATAATCCACATGCAAAAATCATTTAGCAAGAAGGAGCTAACCCCCAGAGCGAGTGCTTGGATGGAGCTCGAAGAGGCGGCGCGAGGCGGCGTGGGGAGGGGCAGCGGGCCGCCTCGCCTGCGGCCCGCCGGCGCCTCGGGCCGCGTGGATGAACGTGGGGAAGCCACAGAGCGGCCCCGGAGCCGCAGGGCGCAGACGGGGCACGGGCAAAGCGAGCTCTACGCMTGTGTCCCGTTCGGGGAACTCAGACGAAGGGCGCTCCTGCAAATCCGCTCGTCCCAAGGAGGTTTTCTCTCACGTTTTTTGGGATGGGAGTGCACATGGCGAGGAGGTGTGTTTTGCTGTTGGCTCCGTATTTCTTTGAATCTGAGCTGGATGCTTCCGAGCCCTCGGTCCCTTGTTAGAAACGAGCCTGGCCATCACGTACGACGCTGCTGAGAACCGGTGAAACGGAGAGCGCTTCCCAAAGCGCCGCAGAGCCCGAGTCCGCGCTGTGCGCAAGAGCCAAAAAGCAACAGCCTCGATCTGCGCCGTGGAGCCCAGCAGCGCCCGCGCCTCCCCGCAGGAGACAACGAGGGTCTTCCCCACGCCGTGACTTCGGCCAGACGCCTCCGCCGGATCACGCTCGCTTGCCACGAGCGCCCTGCGAAGCCCCGAGGAAGCCCGGCTGCCGCCTCCGAGCATGGCGACAGGGGGCTGCCATCGGCGGGCCGGCACTCCTCGGCCCTGCTCGCGCCAGCGCCTTGACTTCTGCTCAGCGGCTGTGCCACYGGCTTTTAGGACTCCTTCAGTCCCTCCTTTCTCACCAAGAAATGACCTTTCCCTGGGAAAGCCAGGGCCACCTATGCAATCTTAAGTCTTCAAATCAGTAACCCACTGGAGAATCTTTGTGTTATAGATGTTACACGAATTATAAAGAACCCAATATGACTTTGAAATCTCTGTATGAGCCGGCGTGGCTGGCAGTAAAAGAAAACGGATTTTTTTTTCCCTTTAAAAAAAGAACAATTGCCTTGGAAATAATTCAGATACAATAAATGAGGGATTACTTGATATTAAGTTTTTTTGATTACAGATYTATAGTCTAGAATTAAGCAGATGTTGAGTGTTGAATAGAGTGTTTAAAAACATAAAGGCAAGTTGAAATCATAGTTTCTCTGCATGTGGCAATCAGTAATCTCATTTACTGGAAAAACAATTAATTTGTAATGAAACAGAGCAAGCTACTATTTAAAAAATACAGAAATATTGGAGAAGCCAGTGTGCAAAACCAGTAACAGATTTGCAGATTTTTCCAAATGGTGTAAATATTTTTGGATATAAAATGGACAACTTACAAAGAGATTTTCTCTATCTTTTAAAGAATTTTTCTTAAATGAAGGATCAAGTCTTGAAATATCATCAATGTTTTTTTCCCTGAGTCTCTGAACTCATATTCTGAAACAAGACAATCAAATCTCCATAGATCTGTCTCAGTGTGACTCAGTGACTCTCATTTGCCTCTTTACTTCACAAAATGCGAAGGATGAGGGACATTTCTCCTACATCAAATAGAAAGCATTTGATAATCTCGGATACAAGTGATATGCAGAGCCCAGGCAATCTCTCCATTTATCAGTCTTTAGAAGAAGGAACAGACTACACGAGCTGTGCAATTCACAGCACACTACCTATGAAGCTCTATATCCTGCTATTTGTGTTGTTCATGACAAAATAAATCTGCAAACATGTGCACCGTTATTCAGTTGGAAGATAGAGCCAGGCTGAGCATCAAACAGAATTAGAACCAGTCCTACAGAGCTCTCTGTACTCTTCRTCCCTATGGAGGGCAGAGGGATAGAGGACATCTGATTCTGGTCCCAGGCTTTAAAAGAGCTGTCCCTATCCTATCCATGAAAAGAGTAACAGGCAATGAAAGCAGGAAGTAATTGGTAAGTGGATATGGAAAGCCCCCATTTATCTTACGGTTGGACAAATTTTCAAAAATTTAGAAATCAAAAATAACCAAACATAGGCAATGAAAATTTTTTAGCTATTCTAAAAACACAGAATTAATTATAGAAAACACTGTTATGAGAGAGCTCAAGAGGCTGTCCTTTTCAGCCTTCTGCTCCAAGCAGGAATGACAACATTTGGTTTATTCCTGACAGATTCTTTCTGAACTGGTCTCCAAAGATGGAGACACCATAACAATTTGCTGCGTGCTTCATTTAGCAAGATTTTCTCATTTGAATCTTCCTTTCTGTGATTTAAACCCACTGCTTTTCATCCCATTTGCTCTGGCTACGAAGGCCAGCTTGTTTCCTTCCTGCCTTCAGTTAATTTTTGCATACTGCATTTTTACCATGTTACTCTTGAATCTCATCCTTTTTAGGCAGAACAGCCCCAATACCCTCAATCTTCTCTCACTGTTCCTGCTCCCCAGGCCTCAGACTGCTCTCATTGTTTTGCCTCACTCCAAGGAAGTCCACATGCTCTAGTGGCTTTTGGTCACAGTGGATCTTGCCAGATCGGAAGTTGTAGAGAGATACCGCAGAATTTTAACATGAATTATAGACATCGTCCAGTTATCTAGAAATAAAGTGTCAATTCTGTTCTGGACTGGTCATCACCACAGTCGGAAGGAAATCAGGGCTCCTGTTTTGAAGAGCTCACTTCCAACAAGAACTGAACATGCAACTTGGCCCCCATGGGGTTACTGAAGGGACCACAGCACACAACACAGACAGACGTGGTCAGAAGCCCTTTAACAACAGAACACAAGATCAGACGCCTCCAATCAGTTTCATGGAGGTCCCCCATTCACCAACACATGCTGATAAATAACATCATCACGTACCAACACCCTGTAGGATGGAGGCTGGGTTTGAGCTGGCTATAGAGTGGTGAAAGACTCTTAAATCCACAAGTATTCCTGTCTAATATATGCTCCTAGTGAGCTTACTTCTCTGAAATACACTTACAATTAAAACAAATAAATAAATAAAGTTATATTTAAAGAAAATATTAACCTCCATTAGCCTCATTAGTTTCACTTCATTTATTAACATTGTCTTTTGAGGCAAGTGTATGATGGAATAATTATTTGACACATGGCACCAGATATTTAGTTACTAAAATAAGCATGAAATCCCTGGTGTTGTTTTTGAAATACACAGATATTTTTGTAGATCTACAATAGCCTCCAGAAGAAAAGATCCTAAAAAGCTTCTTTTATGCTAAGATTATATAACAGAAAATCGAACTCTAGGGTTTAATTCCTATCAATCAACAAGATGAGTTTCACACTACTCCTGTCCAGAGAAGCTAATATACACAGTACCACAGGTCATCATAGAAGAGCTTAAAATAAAACCGAGAGTGGTGAACATTGCTACCTTTTGCCAGGCTCTGTTTTGTTCTTTTAATTTTAAAAATTCCCAATCACTGAACTAATTCTTTAAAGGCATTTAATTTGTTTTACTGATGCTAGCACCTTTAATCTTACTCAGAGAGGCAGCTCTGACAAGCTGTTCAAACATACAGAGCTTTCCCTTGGAAACATTTTGCAACTGTTATGAGTCCTGGATGTCCCCCAGAACAGGGAAATATTTAAGCAGGTTTTTAAACAGAGGACAAATAAAAGTAGATGTCTTTAAAAATACAGGCCTCCAAGGCATCTCGGATTTCCCCCGCTGCTGAGAACACAGAAGACTGCTTATCTTGGCTCCAAAACAGATTGATGTGCTCAGCCAGAAGATTCACTGTAGCTGACAAAGAACATTTCCTTCATCATATTGCTTCACCATGCAGGCAGATAACTCAGGCTAATAATATTCTGTCACCTTTTTATCCTCCTATAGCCTACACATAGCTTAATTCTTAATTCTGAAGGGCTCACAGAAGAGATTGCCCTGGTGCTAGTTTCATTTACACATGTATTAATCAAAACTTACTCTACTGGAATAGAAGGCACTACACTAGTGTTTAAAAACAAAATTTAATCCTCAGCAAAGCCAGCAACCCACCACCACCGTCATCCTTAGTTGTTTAACTTAGCTCCCCTGATCATCAACCCTATGTTTTCCTAGATCTGGTCACATTCACCAAATGTCTAAGCATCCCGTTCCATTTAAATTAGCATGTAAATGGGAGCCATCCTGATTTACAAGAAATACAGTCTCATCTATTAAGAAAACATCACTGCAAGTGTAAAACGTGCAGAAAATGGCAGTGGGGTAGGAACCTGGCTTCAGTGGCAATTATCTGTACTTCTTAGTTTAGCATCTTAGTTTCTTAGTAACTAATTATGGTGGAGCTCTTTGGGAAAAAGCACCTCTCGGTGTGTCTAAAAGAACTGGAGTACAGCACTGAACCAGAAGGACACTCTTCCTGAACATCGGATACACTATTGCTTCCTCCTCCTAGTACTCAAGGCTGCAGGATCAGGCCTCGGCATCTCCCAGGACCCATAAGTCACCTAGGATACCATGAACAGGAAGTTTATAGTTTTGGAATATGAACAAACTACATTCCCAGTGCTGAAGTCTTAACTGCCCAGCAGTAATCCTTACCCATGCAAGGAGCCCCACCAACTTCACGGACTACCCAGCCACCGCTCCTAGCAGCATGAAAGTGCTTTCTGTTCTGCTGTAACTCAAACGCACATTGCTGCTTTCAGAAAACCCACATCAGATATTATTCTGTTTTGAAAAAGAAATTACTGAAAGCTGAATCAGAAACTCTGAAAACTACTAGCAAGACCTTGGTTTCACTTACTGTAATCTATCATCATATTTCCTTACCAATCCTACACCTGCTCAAAGCTCCCAGCAACATGCCACCACTGCCCTTTCCATTAAGATATAAAACCAGGGTTAAGTGACAGATAGTATCAACGTGGATAGCAATCCGTCTCACTCAGGAACCACTGCACTGGGAATAAGGAGAGAATTATTATACTGAAGTCAATATGATAAATTATAGTCTTTTTCTTTTCTGAAGAATTTCTAGGTTTTCCACTCGCACTGAAAACTCTTCCCCTCTCCAACACTCTGAACATGAGTGTACTTTCTCMTGACATCCAGAGTCTGTACTAATAAAACTGTTTATCTTGGTAGACTGCTGAGATACTTATTCATTACAGTAGTCACCTTGGAATAACTATGAATGGGGAGCCAATGATATGAATTAATACTGTTCCTTCCAGGTATTTGTTTCCAAAAAATAAATAACTTTGAAAGTTCCACTAGTTATCCTTGTTAAAATGAATAAAAAGTTTAGGGAAAATGGGTTTTCAGTGTTCTCTCAAACTGAACAGGCAACACAATCCTGCCTGCCACACTGAAGAAGTTTCCGACCACTTCTTCCGTCTACAGCAGTGAGTTCATAGGTGTGGGACCAAACAAAATAGAACTAGAAAGAAGCTGGAGAAATCACCTAGTTCATCCCCCCCTCCCTAGCATTTATACCTGTGCCAGAGGTCTAAGGCTGTGGAGGTTTCTAAGAACAGATTAGATGGTTTATTCTAGTGTTTACCATTTTCATTAGAAATCTTTTCCTTGTGTCTGACCTAAGCTTCCCTTTCTTCAGCATAACCCTTTGTTTCTTGTCCTAACTCTAAGGACACAGGAATTATTCTCTTTCTTCTTGTAGCATTACAACATTCCTTCAAAGCTTTTCAGGCYGTCTTTCTTCTCTTTTCTAGTCTGAGCAACTTCTACCCTTTCTATCCTTCCTGAAAAGCCACTTTTCCTAGATTTCTGACTGTTCTTGCTGTTTCCTATTCCATCTCTCTCTTGAAGTGCAATATTCCAAGGAGGATGCAATACTTGGGCTAACATCTCCCCAGCACCAATCTGTGTGTATTCTTGTGAAACTGGTGCAAGTCCTCCATTGAGTAGTCAATCCTTCGCTGCTGAGCACATTTTCATGRTGGAGGTTGTACTGCAGAGAAAGAAATGTTCTCTTGTGTAATTAGAGATTGCTTCTAAGAAAGTTTCAGACATCAGGGTGGAACAAGGCTTTGCAGTGGGGACCACTCAAAGGAACACCTTTTAAAATGTTTCCWGGTAGACAAGCTGCTTGGTTTTGTATTAGCTCTTTCAGCACGCACCTTTGTTCCCCTACTTTGGCATGACTAAAGAATAACTATTGCTGGACCAATTCACAGTAAAGCAACCAAAAGCAACAYCCAAAATTGAGCTAGTCTATTCAGGTGGTAGGGAGGAACAGTACCTCGGTGTTATCACTACGTCCACAAGGGAAGAGCTGTATTAATCAACACATTAGAAGATGTTTTTTGCTACATAATCGCTTGCAATCCCAGTCTCTGACAGAAGACAGGCTATGCCGTATCTTCATACTTGTGGTCGTGCAGGAGATGATAAGATGTAAGGGAGCAATTGTATTACTACAGCAGCTGGAGTGGGATTGCCAAGCCCTGGGACATGCACTGACATTGAATGACCAACTCAATGAGTTTCCCAGCCCTGCAGCATGTCTGTAATTTCTCAGTTGCAAATAGAGCTGGCTACAGGAAAAGAAAAAAGAAAAAAAAAGATGACTCAAACCAATTCAGCTGATTAGTAAAAGCTTGATGAGCAGAAGTCCACTGCAGCAAAAAATGCACTGCCTGAGGCCTCAWGAAATACTGTCAACACGAAATGAACATTGGCAGATGTGACACATGCAGCTGTGCTTGCCCATAACTCTCTGCAGCTGAGTGATGCGTCTCCAAACAGCCTTCAACTCTCTTCTATACCAAGGCAGGAGCTTTGTTCTCTGCAYGCCACGCATTACCAGGAGCTCTGTGTGTGTTTCTGATACCCTTACCTCCAACATCCTGATGCAGACAATCCTTCTGTCTTTCTGATGTTAGCTCTGCAATCTTTGCAAGCTTATGAGCACTGTTTTGTAGGTTACATCATTGATTTAAAGGAGAACGCATTCCTGGATGGCACAGGGTGCATTATTATAACTTGGTGATAGCCCTTTTTTAGCACTTCACTTATTCTGTGGTACCAGAACAGTCCCAGAGGCAAAATACCAGAATGCCCTTCACCTCAGTAACTGGGGTAATGGTTCATGAGAAAGAAATTGGGGAAGCTTGAAAATAGAGAAAGGAAGCTGAACGAGGGGGTGTATAGCTTTATACTTCCTGAAACRCTAAACAGTGGCTCAGGAATACCTGGACACAGAGCCTTGTAAACCATCTTCTAAAGCTTGCTAAGGAAAACAGCCTTGGGCAACAGCTGCCAGGTGCAGATTTCTCCTCCCACATCCCCAGGAAAGGGACAGSGACATGCGTGTCGGAGGAGGGACATAGGGACTAATGCAGGAAAAGCACTTTCTAATAGAGCTAGTTTGCATGTAGAAACATCCGAAGCACCTCTCCTTGAAAACTGGCCCTTTAGTCTTCATTTTTTCCTTCCTGGGCAGGCATAAAGCTCCGGAAGATGCCAGAGCAGAAAGAGCTGTCTCTTTGTGCAGGGTAGACCCTTCCCACCAGGAATTACACTCCTCTTCCCCGACTCTCCTGAAGCTCCCACCAGGCACTAAAAGGCAATGGCAGACAAGGGGTTCTCTCCCTCCTGCTAAATTTAACTCAGCTGACCTCAGTAGTACTCCAGGCACTTTCCTCCTTTTTCATGCCTCTAGAAGAGCCTTACAGAAACAACAGAAATGGAAGCTGCTCTTTGCTGCTCTCATGAACTTGGTTCAYGAGTCTGAAGCCCGAGTTTCCTAGCACAAACTCTGCTCTCTCACGCTGCCACATTGCTGCTTGCTCGATAAAAGCTCTTAGAGCATACACAGTAGGAGGAAGGGAACACTTTTGTTTCCTCGTCCCAAGAACTGAAGGTACTAAAGGTTAATACTTGGAAATCAGCAACTGCCAAGAACAAGCTCCCCACCCACCCGTCCACCCAAGGCTTTGAAGTGTTTTCTTTCTAGCTTTACCTTGGCACGCTGGCCAAATAAGTCACAAGTTTCCGAAGGTCTTCCTGCCTTATTCTGTCGTGATTGCTGCGGGCTGGGAAGGTCAAGACAGGACCACCTCGTTTATCACGGCCACCTGCAGAAAATAAAGGATTGTTAGAAACTCAGGCAGGAAGCACATGTCAAAAAAACTATGTGCACTGAATTGATAAACATAAATTACAGCACATTCAAGAGCCTGCGCTCTCTTTGTGTCTTTCAGGCTTGCCTAATTGAGGAAGACATGCTTGCATTTGCTGGAGCTCCAACGAAAGGAAAAACACAAGGAAACCTGTCACTAGCGTTTCTTCTGTCTTTAAGCTAATGCCATCAAATCTCCAATGTAACAGCCAACGCAAGCAGGCAATGCTAATGAAAGCCTACTGTAGGGAGAGTTTTAAATGTGAAAAMATCAGAAAAGTGGAAGTATTTTCACTGTTGCTCAATGTGCATTGTATCTTTCATTGCCAGACAGATTACAATATACCATTACATAGATGCAGTGCATCCCTGTAATGTTTATGCAGTAAGACATTCTAATCTGGCAATTCATTAGCAATTGAATTTTGATTAAAAGTTCATGCCTCCTATGCTTTCTATTAAGAGAGTGCTGCTGGCAATTAGAATGATTTTTGGTTTGTTTTTTTTTTCCTGTAGTTTTTCTATTTAAAATCCATTCTTTTTGAACTGCCAGTATCTGGCACTTCATGTTTTACAGCAGTTCTTAAAAGACTTAGCTATAAAAAGAATGACTTTACCCCAAATTATGCAATCATAAATACAGAGGTGAATACAACTTATTCTACAGCACCTTATTCTATTCTTCGCTATGAATAAATTTTAATAAGCTTGAAACTGAAATCGAGTTCCTTACTCAATCTTTAGTTCTTCCTTCATGTATTATCACAGGATTTCTCTGAAATGGTGTGTTGTCAGATATATGTTTGCATTGTTAGCTAGGAAAAAAGTCACAGCAAAACTATAGTTCAAAAAGCTAGCACAAAACTACAAGGACCTTGCAAATAAGCAGTAAAAAAAAAAAAAAGCAGATGAATTTTGAGCTTTTCAGTGGAAACTATAATCCCTTTAACAGAAATCCCCTTCCTCAGAAGTGGTAATCAGATGCTTCTCTGAAGTAAATTACTCTGAAGTAAATGACCAACAGGAAGGAAAAATGTGCAAGGACACTGGCATCTCAGCACCTATATGCCACATTCTGTATTGCAGAACACAGGACACCCCCACTCTGTGGGGTCAAAATTGCTATAGGGGTCCTAAACACCATCGTTTGATAAGATGACCCCTAAGAGGCTTTGCTCTAAGAGTAGGATCAGCAGGAGAGCAAATGTGAGCTTGGAAAAACAGTGTCCTAGATCACCACAGGACAAAGAACTGCTTTGAACAGATCCAAGGAGGTATCTTGTGTGGCAGAAGTTCCTGGAGATGGATAAATCAGACACCAAGCTGATGAGATACATGCACATACCCCTGGGACACTGTTTTTTCATCTGATCCTATTTACTAACCTCTTTCTAAATTTCTGTGCCTAAGTTTGCCATCAGCTGTAGGCTGCTTCCTGGCCAGCACTTCATGAAGCCTTCTGAATGACTTCTCCGAGGCCACTTGCTCCGTCCGTTTAGACGGCCTAAACATGACTCTGTATGGCAGCCTCACAGCCGATCCTCTCCATCAAGGAGCAAACTACAAAGGCTAGGATGACTGATGGGATTTCAGCCTCACGTTGGCTGATACAGCCCTCTGCCACATGGCATGAGCATGGGGACATATTGTAACAAATATTCCCAAGACTGAATTTACAAGGAAATTGGCCCATTTTTATTTGCAGGCATATATATATACGTGTGTGTATATATATATATATATGTGTGTGTGTGTGTGTGTGTGTATATGTGTGTGTATATATATATGTGTGTGTGTATATATATATACACACACACACATATATATATAAACCCGGACTTTAAGGACATTACCCCTTTGTTGGGATCATTTCACACACCATAGCAATGCCAAAACCATTATCTCATGCATGATGTATCCAACAGGAAAGCAGGCCAGCCTATGGAATGGCAAACTGATACAGTAACTAAAGCTAGGTGGGAAATATGTTTTCAACACAAGAAACTTACCAAGGTTGTGAAAAATTTCCCATCATACCAAGCTGTAACCAAGGCTTTCAAAAGCTTCCAGATACTGACTGAAGCAAAGGCTTGAACTTAAATTGCATCCCAGAAGAACATGCTACCCACTATTCAGTCAATCAGCCTCTCCCTTCCCCTCTCCTCCTACCTTTTCTCCCATTCCCAATATTTTTATGAAATGGAAAAGTGCTAAGAGAAGATATCAGGAGATATCCAAACCCACAGTTACAATCCCTTCCCAAGATATGAGCTGTGAGCAGCCCAGCAACGACACTGCCCACTCACCTCAATTTGCTTATGACTATAAATGGTATTTTGGGTCTACAGCCCCTTTCCTACCTACACTTCCACYAAAGCGAGGTCTGCAAAAAATTTAAATTTTGGCAGGCTGGGCTTTTCTAGTGGGAGGGGAGAAATGATTAAATCAGAAAATTCTTGACTCTTTTGCTAACAGTAACACAAAGATTGTGGGCTACAGAAAGGGAAATAGAGGCCAGAACATTGCTGTTCTGTCTTTGCGTCAGTATAAACATTCTCCTTCAATAGTTCATCTAACTGTCCTCAGGGGAGCAGGATAAATAAGGCTCTATTACAGGGTCAAAAGCTACCAGGACAGTCTGGAGAAAATTGGTTAATTCTCTTTGGAAGAGGCAGGTTACATGATGATCTGGTTGAAGTTTTTTAGATGCCAGAAGAATAAATAAGTATCTGGACCAATTCCTTCTACTTCTGTAGCACAGAAAAACAAGGAGGCAAGAGGCAAACCTTGAGAAATCTGAGCCAAAGAAACAAATGTTTCTCATTCATGATAAAAATTACTGCTCTACATTGAGTAACAGAGTGAAGTGTGCATCATATGTATTCAAATCCTCTGCTTATTTCCAATTTATTCACACGGAATCCCTATTTTTATGAACATCTGCATTATTTATAATTTTATGAAGAGTGTATATGAAGAAATGCCAGGTTTCTTCCAGAACAAACCCCAGTATATTTAATTCACCTTAGGACTTGCACAGTTCAGTAACYGTGGTTCCTGTCTTAAATACTAATAATATATAGCTTTTCCACAGCACTTTATTACTGCAAATGGCAGCTTTACTATGCAGACTAAATGGGATATTCAGACCATCTAGCTTTAGACACCTAACAGATGCCTATGTTATGCCTACAGTGAGGTACAAAAAAAGTGAAGAAATTTGCACAAGATTTCTTAGCAAGCCACTTGAAGAACCAGCAGTATAAGCCAAGTTTCTGACCCCTAGTCCACTGTGTTAGGGCTTTATAGTGCTTACACTAAAAGTCAATAAMTAAAAAAACGTTATTGAAACTCTGTCCTTGCTTACAAGTAATCCACCCAGGAAGGCTAATCTTTCATCAAGTCAGCTTGGATCCAAACACTGATTTTTACATGCAACATCTCATCAGAGATCTACCCAGAATATCGTTCTAAAAGAAAATAAAAAATGGAATGGGGTAAAGAGTCTCAATTGCTCTAATCAATATGTCCCATCTCCCACCTCCCACTGGGCTTCCAGGCACGGGCTGCAATAATCAAACATGTCATTAGGTTTGCAAATTACTGTTATTAAATGCTAAAACAAACAGCTGATAATTTCTAATTGATTTCCAAGGTGGGCTTTCAAGGGGTTTATTCTGATGCATAGAGGCAAACAGATGGTCTAGCTATTAGTGCTCTGGAAAAAGGAGTCACAAAAACACATGTTCTACAGGGCACAAAGTACACTGAAAACAAATATTTAGCCATATATGTCTCGCATTCCTCCTACAAAATCCTTTGTTGACYGCCTTGGCTGTCAGTGGCTTGCTTGCTGGTTCTTCCCATCTTTCTTACTTCCAGCATACACAGACTCCACTGCTAAATTCAACATCTGTTCTCAAAGGCAAGACCACATCATTTTTCTCCACAGATTTCTTCTGGATCAAACTCAGCATACTCATGTTTGCTCTCAGCACATTGTTCAGCATGCTAGAGTGTAGCACCACAGGGCAAGTCTCAAAYTGGGTGAAAACAGGTAACAAAGCTCTTTAAATCACTGCCCACCAGTAACACAGTGCAATACTGCAGTGACGGCAGAAGGCATCATGATGTGCACCACTTCTACATATTGGAAGAAAGCCTCAAAAACCCTACGTACCGGGGCAACAGACGCAGGTGGCAGACAACTCAGGCACTTTTCAGTGACTTTGTGATGACCACTTTTCTGGTTACGCCTTTGAGCAGAAAGGGACTCCAGCCTATATAAAATCGTTGCCCCAGCAGCTGCTGGGKAAGTGACTGCCTGAGCTGAGATTTTAATCCTCCCGTTGGTGGGCCTGAACACTTCTGCCTAGTTTGGCTTCAACCGCCAAGAGGTAAATGGAGATGTTGGTCAACCCAAGTGTTAGCAGTGTGAAGGACGGCTATGGGCCCTCCCCCGGTCATGTCCTGAGACATGAACTTTGTGGGATTAGCTTTGTGGAATCCTGTCTGTTTAGGACAGGAACTTCTATCTGTTTCCCCAACGCAGATTTATTGCATCTAACAGACTRTGATCATATCGAGCTCTATTTTGAAGCTGCACCAGTCCAATCCTATCTACCATTCTACTACAATACTTTCCGGCCTGTGTTCATCCACGTTAAATTGTATTCAAGCCCTCTGCTCTCTTCTGCACACTTTTTATAAGGAGGAATTCACAGGGATTAACTGTAGGAACAGACAACTGTCCAGACAAGCAAAGGCTCCTCTATGACCCCAAGTACCTTGTCTAAGGTCCCACAGCACATCACCAGCAGAGCCAGGATTAGTACACAGGGCTTCTGGCCTCTGTTCAGCCACCTACTGCAGTTCTAATCAACACAGTGCTTCGTCTGATCCCTGCAGATCACAAGCTGATCTATCTTGATGCTGCAGACTCTACTGGGACCATAAGCGACTTTCCAGAGGAGCTGAAATACTCCTCAAAAGGAGGATACCRTTTGTATTTCAGTCCAAAATATGGTGAAAAAATGAATGATAATGGAGAGAACTAGGTGACAGAACTAATTCAGCTGATGTCAAACRCCTCTATAAAGCGACAACCAATATGCTCTGGGTTTCTAAATTGAATTGACAGACTTCCTAGGAAAGCAAAGCATCAACAAATTAGTATCCAGCGTTGTAAAGAAAATAGTATTTCTTTTCCTTTCTCTGCCATAGCTGAGCTCTGTGCTAGTCTGCTTGCTACCACACCTACTGAGCAGAGAGCYCTAGTCTGAAAATCCCACAGCTTCAGCAAGCACTAATCACTGCAAGGATCATATATACAATYATCTGTGTAATGATCCTCAAATTCTGTTGATTCCAAAGCAGGTGCAACTAGTGTAATAGTAAAGGAAATTTAACCTCTCACAACAAGTAYACCTGCAAATTAGACCAGCTGTAACACAGTCAGCAAGGCCTGATCCTCCAGTGTGTTGCTCTTTGCAGTGTCCTGTATTCCTGAGTCACGYGCTTGAATCAAATCCTAATGGCAGGCACTTGCAATATTATACTTAGGGAGTAAACAATGAGTTTGTGTGTTCCTACCAGGAGATCCCTTGGTAGAGCAGATCAGAGCAGCAGTGGATGAGATGATCAGCATGGCTGCCAGATGATCCCATTTCCCACCTGACGAATTTGTTTCACACCCACCCAAAGCCATGCTCTAGCTGCAATCTGCTTTATCCAGTATCAATCAGCAGTGCAGAAGAGGTCTTTTGGGCAATACAGTAACTGATTCGTGCCAAGACACCCTAAAGATACAGCTCCTTACCCCAACCTTCAAGGCGTGCTGCCAATCCAATCAATGTGCCTAGGCATTGGAAAAGAACCTGGCGTGGGACTTCCACATGAATTTGAAGAGACAACATTTTGTGGCTTGTAATATCCCTCTGTTGWTTTATGCAAGTAATTTTGGGGGTACTGCTTTGATTTTTAATGTTTACTTGCCAACAGGCCACTGGGAAAACTGTCTCATTTCCCACTGGGAAAAAYGTTGTCCTAGCAAAGCAAAACTAAGGAAAATCCTCTGTGTGGAAAGCAGAAAATTCAGAGAGAGTCCAGAGGAGCCCTTTTCTTCCTCTGGAATAAGCTGGTTTGCTGTGTAGTATCAAGAGAGCACTAGGCACAAGCACACAACCATCTTCTGCAAYGTCTGTATCTTATTTACACCTGTGCTAACCAGTTGTCTTTTGCCTCAACTGCAAAGTARTTTCCTTGATCTCTCCTCCTCTATCAAAGATACGTGGGAAAACCAGTACATATTTAGAAACCAATGCAGAAATTAGGTAAAACAAACCTAAGCCCTCCTAAAACAAAATACCCCATAGAATCATAGAATCAGTAAGGTTGGAAGGGACCTCTGGAGATCATCTAGTCCAACCTCCCTGCTCAGCAGGGTCACCTAGAGCATGGTAGACAGGGTTGCGTCCAGGCAGGCCTTGAAGATCTCCAGAGAAGGGGACTCCAAAACCTCTCTGGGCAACCTGTGCCAGTGCTCTGTCACTCTCACAGGGAAGAAATTCCCCATCACGTTCAGGTAGAACTTCCTGTGCTTCAATTTCTGCCCATCGCCTCTTGTCCTGTCACACAAGACAACTGAAAAGGGTTTGTCCCCATCCCCTTGACACCCTCCCTTCAGGTACTTGTACACACTGATAAGATCCCCCCCTCAGTCTTCTCTTCCCCAGGCTGAAGAGGCCCAGCTCTCGCAGCTGCCCCTCGTAGGGCAGGTGCTCCAGCCCTCTGATCATGTTTGTAGCCCTATGCTGGACTCTCTCCTGTTTTTCCATGTCTCTCTTGTCCTGGGGAGCCCAGAACTGGACACAGTACTCAAGACGAGGCCTCACCAGGGCTGAGTACATTGCACACCCTCTTGCCCTAAGGAGAAGGGAAGAGAAGAAAACAGCATGTGACRATACCAGTTTCGCTGCTGATGGTAGATCTGGAAGGCACAAACAAAATAAGGCAGAGAGAGGCAATATTCACGCTGATCACAGGCTGTTTGCCTTCCCAATCTGAGACGAGCAYAAAGAAATGGCAATGGCAAAGTTTSWGACRTTCATCAGCAAAGTGAAAAATGTGATTAACTGATCCAATATAACCGACTGCCCAGGTTTCCCACATCCACTGCCTGTAAATTCTCCACAATTATAGCCAGGTAGARGATCCTGTAGATTAATGAAAGCCCAGGGAAAATTCAATCGATTGGACTTACATAATTGCTATTAGAAAGTCTTTTTTCCTCTGGCTTAAAAAAGAAATTTGKCTCAGAGCTGGAAAAAACTGTCAGAAGAAAATACCCTTGAAATTGCTTGTTACAGTATAGTATTTCCATTTCAACTAGCCTATTTTTTCCTCACCAAAAAAATGCATAAAAAATAATCTAAACTATCATCAGTACAGAGATAGTCCAGTTCTGAATTTCAGTACTTCTAGTTTGTTGGAACTAGTTTGTTAGGACAAAAACCTAAGCCCACAGCCCAAAGCACTTTCAATAGAAGTGAAGGGACATTTTAGAGGTGATGAGCATCACTAGCAGGACACAACGAACCCTCCATTGCAAAATGTCCAAGGCTTCTGGTTCTTATCAAACATCTCAGATGCTAGTCATCTCCCTACATCCTTATATTGCTATATAAACTCCTAGCCTTGATTTCTWTATAAAGACAGTGTAAGTGAAAAAGAGATCCTTAGTGAGGTACGTGTGGAGCTCACTGTATCTTTAAAAGGACTAGAAAAATCTAATAGCTGAAACAGGATGGGATCTATACAGACCTTCTTGCTTCACAGACTCAGTTCCTTCCTCTTATTGTTATTTTGAAAGTCATTACCATTAATTTTAAAGCTATACATATGAGGCTGAATGTCCCATCAATCCATCAACCTTTGTGCTCCGAAGGCTGTTCAGGAAGGCAGTCACCAAGTTCAACATGTTTGAATTACGTCCATAGTATTATTTACATCTCTACAAGTTCTTGCGAGGGATGGAAATTTTGATTGGGCTGATCTTTTGCCCAATTTTGTAAGGCACTTGAACCTTTTTGTGTCTCCATGTGGCAGCACAGGTAGAATCATTAACCTCACACATGCTAATTGAGGAAGTACATAAAGGAGAAATCTCACTGCAATGAGGAGATATTGGTGGATCTTTCTTGGCAAGCTGCTTKTATCCAAGAGCCAGGACAGTAAGCACTGGCAGTGACTAGCTACTCTCTGCAGAAATTATTTAATTTAGACTATGGCTACAGTTAAAACATATGGAAAGAAATACAGTAACTGTTTCTGCATCCTAGCAATGTTTTATCTTTGATTGTGAATCATCACAACCTGTATATGAAATCARAGATCTCAGGGAACATTTTGATTTCTATTCTAACAGTCCTGAYGAGGATATTTGAACAGCTCCTAAAGGTAAAGGCTCTTCTATATCTGTATGAATGAACTTACATTATTAAAAGGAGAAAAAAAGAAAAAAATAATTCACAGGCTCAGACCTCATCAGAAGATCTGGAAAATTTACAGTCTAAACTTCCCCTTTTTCATCTTCAAAGAAAAATCTGCAGTAATGCATCAGCAAATTCTAGATGGAAGCAYGACAAGCCCAAAACCACTACGAAAATTCAATAGTCAAGCCATGTTATGCTATTCCTAATAGYATATTTCCTCTTTTTGGAATTTCTGTCRATTTCAAATTATATCAGGGAACAGTATGAAAAAGAAGGCATTTTTCTGTAACAAAATGTGGAATAATTGTTAATGCTTCGGTTGAAATTTTCATTCCACAGGAAAAAGAGAATGGAAATTATTACTCTGAATCAAAACTTTTTTTGTCCAAATGCAAACTGTTTATATCATTCAAAAACAGCTATTTTTGTTAGTTCTATTCCCAATCCAATACAAATTCCAGTGGCCAAAAATCAGTATTTCAGACTCCCTGAAACCTGGATCYGAGTTCTTCCAAAGCCTGGAGAGGCTTGGGATCTCATTTCAGTTCCTTCTCTTCAGACTGAAGCACATTCATCACACAGAAGGATAGACACGATCCTGCACATGTAGTCCCACATACCTCTGGCGCTACATGACCTCTGGTGTCTTCAGAGAAGTTCTCAGGAAGGTCAGTGTCTTCCCCCACAGCAGTCCTTAACTCAGAGCAAGTCTTTCCCAGATTCAACACTAGTTTCAGAAACTAAACAAGCACTGAAGACTTCCTCTTTGACTCATTCCACCAGGCATAAATTTAGCGAAACATAACTGCAAAGTTGTCCTTTCATCTGATCTATTTACACTAAACTTCCTCCTCCAAAAGACCTTTCAATAAAGCTCTTTCTGTTTTGTCATCAGGCTCTCAGGCTTATGCCAGTCTCTTCCTTACTTAGTGGCCAACCTTCTCCTTTGTATTTGTGTTTTAAAAGCTCAGCAGACAATACCTGGAGAAATGCAAAGTGTTGCAATTTTTATGAACTCTTTTCCCTGTAGGGAATAGACTGTGACAGAAAGGCTCCTGCAGAACTCTTCTGGGTAGGCCACAGGAAAAGGATAAATGGTTTCACCCAGGTCCATGGCATTAATCAGCTGACAGGCTTTTTATACCCAAACTCAGAGGAATGAGGAAGGCAGGAAGAAAAGAGGGCTTCCCACCTGGAACCTGGGATGGTCCCACCTGGCTCCCTACAAGCTCCCACGAAAATGCTCCTTCCCTTCGACCTGCCCAACCTCCTTGCGGGGCTGCCTCCTCTGTCCTTCCTCCAGCAGCCGCCAGCTGGGCACCTCCGAAGGATACAGCCACTGCGAGGTGAGACCTGCCTGGCACCCAGCCGCCTGCCTTCCACGCTATGGCCATGCTCACAAATGTCTTTACCACCCTCTCCAAGCTGCTTGCCTTAGCTCAGGGTCCATGCGCTGGGAGGGGGAAGCAACACAGCAACATGCTCCCTTCACTCTCCTACAGCTCTCATTCATGACCTGCTTATTTCCACTGATTAATAGAAATTCTCCTATAAATATAATCAAGCAGATGAACAACATCCCAAGCTGAATTCATTCTTCCAAAGTAGCATCTGTGTTTCCCAGGAAAGGCTGTAACCACACCTTCCAAAATATCATTTTCACCAGCTCTCACTGAAAAAAACAAAACAAAAAAATGTACAACCTGTTTTATTTCCATTTCTTTGTGCTCATCTCCTTCTCAGAATACAAAAATCAGCCTCTGGCTTACACCTTGCTCCCAAACGGTTCCCAAAGCTACTCCACTGCTGGAAACAACACGGTGAACCAACCACGCAAAGCCAAGATTTTATTACTGTTTAGGCAACAAGCATGTGGCCAAAGCCTCCACCCCACCCACTGCTTCATCTCCTTCCATGAGGTCAATTATGGAAACAGTCAGACCGCGACAGCAGAGATAGGTTATTGCTCACAACTGGTCGGACTATCTCTCTGCTTATGAGAACTGCAGTGGGATTTTCAGGCGCCGTTTAGACACACACGCGATCAGTCCAGCTTATACACGAGGTCACTGGAAGAAGTGAAGAGGCAGTTCCAGGAAAAAAAGAATCATTATCCACCCCTCGATCCGCCAGCGCTCGCGGAGGCTGATGCAGAGCCCCGTGCCTGCTGTTTGCTGCTGGCTACAGCCAGCCAAGAGGCAGCGCGAGGCACAGAGCCCTAGCATTTAGCCGGGATGAATCTGTGCCCAGCTAGTTAGGGCTGTATTTCAACTCCGAAATTAAGTGCACTTCTGAAAGCTTGAGTGCTCCTCTGAGATTACAAGGCTGTACAAGTAGGTCCTGTTGTGTGTGCTCTGCAGCAGGCAGCATCCAGTGTCACTCTCCTGCTAATGGTCTGCCTTACTGTTTTMCATGGTCAAAGTTTATAAAAGCGAAGCATCCACAGTACTTTGAAACACAAAGCACGGTATAGCCACTGCCTTAAGTAACATATTTGCTCCCAGCAGCCTTCCTGTAGAATCATGGTCTAAAAGACAAGCTGGTGAGCCACAACAGATAAGAAAAGAAAATATATAGATATATATATTATTGAGATGTTCAACTGAGAATTTTTTTGTGTGCCAATAAATTCAGCTGATGTAAGCACAAGATGAAATCCCTTGATAACAATTTTACCGTACTATTATTGTTAAAATTAACTGTAGTATAAAATTCTGAAGAAAGCTCGATAAAGTATTGTTTTTCATTGAGGAAGCTTGAATACAAATGCAACGTGCTCACAGAGTCTGTTCAAACTACAGCATGACTACTTTTTTTTTTGAAAGGTTCAGAATTTGATTTTTTTTTGGCAAACATTTTCTCTTTTGTGCTCAAAGCATGCTCTAGGAAGTTATTCCATTTTAATTAAAAATAACTTAGTCATCAATTGAAGTATTCAAATCCTTTTCTTAATCTGTTTTATTACAGCAACCCAGGCAAAAACTATGGAGTTCTTAAACCCTGGGCTGGAGGATGACGGTGTCTTTTTACAATAGCCCCAACACATTTTATCTTCAAAGGCCACTGGCAATCATTGTCCCTGTTCATTGTGTTTCGAGACCATGGAGAGGWGGTGTAAATCCTGAAATTGCTATCTAGCTAGCTCTGTCAGGAACAGTCACATTTTGAGCAGAGACAGCTTTGGAGGTTACCACGGCTATGAGGAAAGAGCTGTGCCTTGCCTGCAGTGAATCACAGTGAGAAACTGCAGAGGAGTGTATTGGCACAGCTTATTTAACTCCCTCCACAAGGCAAGCTTGGCCCAGGACAGCATCTAACAACTTGATGATTTGGTGAGAGACCCGCTGGTCAAACGGAGCTCAAGCACTGTTGGTGGAAGGGGCTATATAAATGATCCAGACTAACTGTCATTATTAAATATTTCATGAATTCACAAATAATCCTGTGGTTATTTCCACCTGAAGCAATGACAGGAACCAAGAACTAAATTCCAGTATAGTCCTTGCATAAATTCCTTCCTTTTGCTTCCCCAGAGCTCCTGGTTCAGCTTCGCTTTCTGTCCCAAACAAGCCCGCAGTTACGCCCCATTTTTATGACTCTGTTCCACTCTTCAGAGGAGTGAAAGGTTGTAATGACATAAAACATCTGAAGATGTTCAGAATGAGACTCCAGTGTAAGATAAAGCAGTTGTACATGGTTGCACTGCTGCCGTGGTCCTGAGTTTTCACATGACGCATTCTAGTGTCTTAAAAGCTTCCCTTGAAGTCCTGCTTTTTCATGGCATCAGTCAAAAGGTTTAGGGTTTATAGAGCCACAAAATGTTTGCTCAAGTCACTGCTAGACTCATGGTTCCTATACTACTTCACTGCTGCTACATGGGAATACATTTCATGCCAACTGACATTCAAGGCCAAAGATTTCATGACTTGTCAGACACCTCCACTGCTCTGCAGGATAACGAGCCCTCGTCAKCACAGTTCGTGCTCCAGCACCTCTGCAGTGGAGAGCTATGGAGGAAGAGGCCACGCAACTAATGGCCTCACTGCTGTTTTCCCTCATCTCTGCAGTCAACATTACTGCAGAGATAAAGGAAACACAGAGCAAAGATTACAAACCAGGRGCAAAGCAGTCTGACTCTGGCTCTTTTTGATACAGGTTTTCTGACTGAAACAGGGAAGATCAACAAAAGCAGCTTGAATGGTTTGCAACCATGAAAAGCACGGGCACCGGAAACATCCCATTTTTATGCTGCCAACTTAGATGTCTTCATGCAAGATTATGATCACTTCAGTCTTTCTCATCCCACTCTCCCTAACAAGTTGTAACCCACCCCAGAAACCCCTAAACCCAAGCCATTYTCAACGCATTTTACATACTTCCCCGTCCACCCCCAAGTCCTGCAGACTCATCCTATTAACAAAGGTCATAAATCTTTGGACAGGTTAGAGATCTTTGAGAATCTAAATTATGTAAATGTAACATCTGGTACTTGCAACTGCAGGCTGATTGGGATTACAAACCAAGTACCAGTGATTTACAGAAGCCAGTGCTTCTTATAAAGAACAATTAATGCTATTCACTGACCACAGCCCAAAAGCAGGATCCCTGATTTGAGCCACCCAGAATGCTGAGACACAACAAATCAGGGCTGCAGCTGAGAAGCTACCCATGGGAAGCTGAGCACTACCGATTTACCTCATTCTCATAATATAAAGAAAATCACCACAGGCCAGATTGCAAACGCCGGAGTATTACTAGGTGGCCCTGTTCCCTAGACAGTCCTGTTCTTAGCAGAAGAACTAATCTAAGTACCAAGTCCAAACATGAAACGAGTCCTTCTTGACTGTGCAATGCCATACAGGATGGCACACAGGCTGGTAGTGCCACTGCTGGGCCACAGACAAGGAGGGAAGGGTGTGCTCACCTGACACAAAGGCCACTTTCTCCTTTAGTATAGGAAGGACATCAGCAGCTTTTAAGCCATCATTTCGAAAAGAACCTGYAAAACAGAGGAAAAGAGGAAAGCCAAATTAGAAGAGAGTGTGTCCTACTTCCATATTTCTCAAAATCAGACTATAGAAGGTTTAAAAGTCACATAAAAGCACCACAAGCGGGAATCTAATGGCTGATACACAAATAGCATTAGCATCGCTAGAGATGTGTTTGCAAAAAGAAGACACAGAGAATCAACTCATCCTACTTTATCTTTCAGAAATTCTTCAAGGTTAATAAATTTCCCACCAAGGAACTAGATTTAACTTCTCTGCTGTTTTATAGATCATATTGTTGGGCTTGCACAGGTTGCACAGAGTGGCAGGAGCCTTCTCCCTTCACCTTTTGAACACAGTCGAGGTAAAATTGCAGCAGGGGGTATTACTGCACACACACACACTCATTTAGTGTGGCCCCTTGAGACAGATTTGCACAGGGGCAGGTTAGAGAAGAGCTTTCCCCTCCTCCCCATGTCTGCTCCACGCAGCGCAGCTCGAGATGGACACATTCAAGGTGGGGAGCACACGCAAAGGAAACACGCATTTCTTATGAGCCAGCCAAAGCTTCTCCCTGCGTGAGGAGTGGTTTGAAGCCTCGATGCAGCCTCATGTAATTCATGCTGTTTGATTAAATGGTAGATAGACTTGGACAGGCCATTTGCCTTGTCCTGCAGTGCCAAATGATTTCATTCCTCCTGAAAGTTTACCAAAGAAATCCCTGATTTTTACTCTCTTGAAAGCCTAAGGAAAAGAACTGCCTACTGTTTAAGCCACTAAAAGCATCCCTCCCTTTTACAAAAGACCAAAAGTAATGGATCGCCAGACTACAGGCCAGTCCGCTATTCCATCAATGCTATTAAAAAACAAAAGGTGGGTTTGAAGGACATCTTTGCTGTTGCTCTGAAAAACAAAGCATCCTTCAGTGGGGAATGAACACCCACCATGACAAGATGGCTTCAATATGGCCTTAGAGCTATCGCAGCGATAGGCTCATCAAAGATCACAGCACACTAGAAACYCAGCATTTTTACTTCTTGCCTTTCACAGGCAGGCAGCAATCAGCATTCATCTGAGACAGTACAAGGGCAAGAGAGTCCTCTCACTCAAGTAGTTTTCTCGACTGGCTAGAACTGAGGCATCATCACCGCAGCCATCAYGCTTTCCTTGCTGAACACAGTAGATGAAGCCTCATTATCTGCGATTGAAAGTGGTAGTGGGAAAAAAAGTCCTGTTATATATTATCACGGATTTCTTGCATTGTGCAGTCTACAAAGCTGTAAGGTCTTGATCCATGTAGACATACAGAAACTGCCAGGATGGAGACTGCAACAGCAATTTCTACCAGCAGTTGAACTTGCATACTACAAGTACTATTATTATGGCTGAATTACTCTTGATAGTAACTGAGGTAGCATTTTAAATTCACAGTCAGCCTGTGCAATAAGACTATCCTGTATGTGCAAATATGTCCCCCCACTGGCGACAACAGCTGCACCTACAAAAGTCTGTCACGTTCCTGCCTTTGAAAAAGCTGCCATCGTATCAAGTGCTCAGCCCGAGCATCAGGTGCTCTTTGTTGGCTGTTTTTGTTAGCCAGAGACGGCGGCTTGGTCTGTCCTACCCTCATTCTCCAGTTAGTCAGAGCTGCCCTCCAAGTCACACTCGGACCTTGGGGCCACCCTTTTGGAAACCCCTGTCTGTGCTCACATGCTCTCAGGTCTTCACCTCTGCAACGCRCAGCGGGACGAGAAAGGGTACCGGCTGAGCCTACGCTCCCAAAAAGCGGCACGCGGAGGAGCGAGCTAAGGTATCGCAAGGCTGTGTTATACATGCAAGGTTATACGTGGCRTTAGCCTTGCTGACACTGGTGGGGTTTATTTTTGGGAGGTGAGCATATGCTGCTTCCCAAAACAAAGCCAAACGGAAGGCGTTCGTGAACCCACACCCTCTGGGCTTTGAGCTCAGTGGAAAGGGGGTTTCAGCAGAGATGGAGGGAGCCAGAGAGCAGAGAAGAAACCAGTAAAACTGCAATTTAAACAGGCATTGGAGCACGGTCCTGAGAGATTCCTAAAGAGTCCTTCTGTGTGGGAAAAGTGTTTTGGGACCAAGGAAACTAGTCCYGTTGCTGAATTTCTGGGTTCAAGTAAGCAGGACTTTGTGCACTCTGCATTAAAGATTTATGACTTTGCTATCAACCTATCCTTTTAACCAAATAACCTCTCAGACACTAGAATTTGGCTAGCTCTCAYGCAGAAGGCAAGAGCCGCTTAGTCACAGGCAACATTCTGAAATTTAAGCAGCTYTGTATATAACCATCTCATCCAACCATGAGGCAAATCAGAGCAACCAATGCACTAGACACATCATGATGGCTCCAAGACACTGAGAATACTGGGCCAAATTCCCCCAGCTGTGAGATCATCTGTGTCAATAAAAGTTGAGTTTTGGCCAAGGTTTGTTAAATCCTTCAGGGAAACAGCGAAGTCAATTCTCAGGCATTTAATTGTGCAGCAGGGATTACACCACTGAATTCTTTAACGAGATTTTTTACTAAAATCAGTGGGTGCAGTATTTGGCTATCACATACAACAGAGACTTCTTAGCAAAAGGCATTCGTAGCCCACYATACTGAGGTCTCGGGGCAACTTCAGACATTCTCCCACAAGGACTGCATCTCATAGGCCCGTGATGGAGCTATCCTCACTGTGCACAGGAGAAGCAAGGTTAGGCATAAATGGGGACTGTACTGCCAGCAGGTGTGTTTTCGCCTTTCTGACTATCCCTCAGAAAAGGTCAGCCGTGCACCAAAATAATGAAAGAAGTTGAAAACCATGAGCCAGTCCTCTCAAGAGCTACAAAACCTCCCTCCCTGCCTCTAGTGCAATTTAAATCACRAGATACGTTCCACCCTTTCCCTTGATCCAGCTCCTAGGAGTTGTCCTATCCTTCAAACTGACCTTCAGTGACAGAAAGGGAKGAGGGAGAAAACTCCTAAAGGCAGCTAAGTGCCTAAAGGACTGCCCCAGCTCTGGGTGATATATGTGCTATTGCCACTCTCTGGCCTCAAGCCCATCATCTGGTATGCAGCTACTGGAGCTAAGCCCATCTGCCTCCAGGAGCCAAAATAAACCCTACCTCCACACTCCCAGGAGCTCTGTCAACAGCTGGGGAGATTCCTGGTGGTCCCTTGTGGGCACCTCTCATTTCTGAAATGCAACATCGTGATGCTTTGTGTGTTTACATTTGGCTCTACATTTTCTGTTATATTTGTGAATATTTGCCTAGGACTTTGCTATTGCTGTTTTGGGAGGGTTTCTTTTTGTTGTTGTTGTTGTTGTTGTTGTTCTGTTGTGGGAATCTCTGCTCTATGCCCATACCCTGTGCTGTAATGACTGGGCCAGTCCCAATGAGAGGCAGGTGCCACAGACATGAGCTACCAACAAGGTACCAACCAACCAGACATGAGCTACCAACAAGGCCATGCCCACTCCCTTCGGAGGTCAGCCTAGCTTCTGATAAAAACCTTGTGTTAGCAGCTAGATTTCAGAGCATGCTGTCATGCCATCCATGTTTTCCAGTAAGTGCTAGGCGAAAGGTTACACAGATATAAATAGGAAAAACAGTGACTATAAGAAGGGCTCCAAAAGCGACAGCAAACTAGTCTCCAGGAGTGCCCAGTGCAGCAATGATGCAGTCCTCAGTTCATAAGTTATTATAAACACATCCCTGACAATTCTGGTTTTCATCCTTACCCCCAGATGTTTCCAATACATTTGTTTCACATGTTTGTTTGCGTGTTGGATCAAAAGCCACGTCTGCAGAGCACCATCTCATTTTTGTTGCAGAGCACTGGGTGTACAACCATGCAACAAGTTCGTTCTTACACACTTTGCATCTTGCCCCACAACTCTTTCTTATCCTTGTAAGGATGGAGCAGAGAAGGACAGACGGACAAGCAAAGGGCAGGCTGAACACCAGGCCATCCTGCACATTGTCTGTGGACTAGTTTGCTGGTTCACCGTAGTCATAAGCATGGGACTACACAACAGTACTTCTCTTGCTATTCTACCTGCAAGTCATGTGCTGCAAAGAAGCTTAAGCATTGTTATCCCCTCCATCAAACGAGAAAACAAGGGCCCAGATAACTAAGTCACCTCGCAACCCCTCACAGCTTTGCACTGTCCTAGGTTAGCGTGCTATCCACGTAGCGGGGACAGTGTGGTTCTACAAAAAGCTATTACTCCCGTGACACAAGAAGAAAACACACCATGCCTGCAGGARTAGCTGACAGAAGAACATATTCTTACAAACTTGGAAACACTGAAGAATTAAAAATGTGGATCCTCAGCATGGTCATTTTTCAGGGCACATGAGTATTGCAAAACACAGCCCTTCTCCCAGCAGAGATTCCTTGCATGGCACAACCAACTCACACGTTTAGATGAGGCGCTCTACTGAGAAGCCAGCTAGGTGAGATGGGAAGCTTAAGGCATGTTTCCAAATAAAATGCAGCAAACTTGAAATTAATAAAAGAAAATCCTTTCTTCCACACAAACGCAACACACTGACCTATGGAACTCTCTGCTGCAGGATACGGCCACTAGCCACTCCCGTGGGTTCCAGGACGGGCTAGAGATTTATACAGACAATGCACATCTTCRGCGAACAGTAAAAATTAATAAAATAAACAAGAGTTTTGGAAAGGACATAAACCACAGGCTTTGGAGTGAAAGCTAAACTCTAACTGTTGGAGAAAAAAAATAAATTACCCCTGGAGACATCCCTGCAGGCTTTAGGACTCCTTTCTCTGAAGCAGAGGGCAATGGCCTCTGTTGGAGACACTGTTTTGGGCAAGACAGACCTGTGGTCTGATCCAGAGTGGCTGTTCCTAGAAATGCTTTAGCTCTGATCTGAACAATGCAGCATGCTTTTGGCTTCAAATAAAGATCAGCTGCTGAAAATATGGAAATGCTTTCTATACTGAGAAAAGTATGCGTGGGCAAGAAGAAGGCCTCCTGTCAAAGCGCTGCATGGGGCTTAATCACTTGGCTCCCTATGTCCTTAGCAAGAGTTGTTCATCTGAAGTCCCGTGCAATGTTTCAGGAAAGTGAGCCCACATTCTAATAGTTCTCGAAACAGATTTAACTATTTAAAATCTTTGGCATTAAGTTTCTTTAACCAAGCACAATTGAACTGCTGGGCTAAACCCACCCCTGGAGTCGAGGAGGCAATCCGGTCCATACTATTTCTCTCTTTTTTTTTTTTTTCCTATAGTACTGGCCTTCTCCTTCCCCCTGTCCCTCCCAGCCCCTGCCAGATTTTCRGAGTGGTTTTCTACCGTGTTCATCATAACCTATTTGCCTTCCTACCTTTTTGTTTTGTTCATCAAAGCCTTAGTTGGGGGCTTGGGGGGGGGCTGTGTTATGRTAGCATCTTGGCTTTCTACAATGCACAAGCAGAACAGAAGGGACATCCGACATGAGCAGACAAAGGCAGAACAAAAGATACTCTATTATTTCCATTGCACCCTTTGCAAACTGGGACATACAGAGATTGACTTGTCCAGGGTCAGAGAGAAAGTTTGTGCAGAACTAAAAAAGGGGCCCTCATTCTCTGAATGCTTCACCAACGCATTTCGCACGCACCCATCCCTTTGTTTGCTGAGAGAGTATCACCCTCTCATTTTTTCTCTTGATTCTTTTGGCTTCTCCTTATCCTTCTCTCTCCATTATTCTTTCTTTCTGCATTTTTGTCTCAAATATTTACTTGCCGTGGGTTTTAAATCCYTTTTAACTCCTTCCTTTCTTTCTCGTCCTCTATTGTCTGTCCCTGCAGAGCGGTGAGCTCAGCACGCTGCGTTCGATTGCTCCAAGCTCTACGGGCCGCGAAGGGGGGCTCAGACGAGGCCTTTGCCGCTGGGATTTGCCTGGCTAAGGCTCATTGGTGCAGAGGTAGAGAGGCCACGGTATGGCACAAACATTTTGCTGAATAGAAGCAACATGTGCTGAGGACTAGTACTTTAGCACCATCTGGCAGAGCTAAACGGGCCGGGCCCCCCCCCGACCCCGCACCTGCTGAGCGCTCCTCTGCAGACGACAGGCTGGTCCCCGATGCAAAGGGCGAGCTCGGCGGCGCCCCGCGAGCCTCCCCCGCCTGCCTTTGCCACCGCCGGGGGCGGAAGAGAAGGGACTGACCTAGTGCGGGAAGGAAGAGGCAGACAACTCAGCTGAGCTGGCTCTAAAGGCAGCACCAGCTAGCAAGAACACCAGATTAATCTGTAAAAATCATTATCAAATATTATTGAAGAATCACTCAGAGCTAAAGCTAATCCCTGGGACCGCAGTAGTGGTGGCTTTCCTGCTATATAACTGAAGACCCACACTGCGTTTAAGCTTGTGGTTAAACTCTACCTATTTCAGCACGTGTAAGCGTAACAARCACAGGATTATAGACAAATAGGTATGAAGATCATGTGCCTACCAGGTATCTGATGGAGGATCCAACTCCAGATCTGCTATGAATCTGATCTCTAGTACCTCCGCTAGTCTTGTACAGAGTAAATGTTTTTATGCCACCAAATCAGTGCCAGTGTATGGACTGACACACAGACCCATGCCTCAGCCTCACTTTCCAGGTGACCTCTTTAAAAGTCACAAGAACCATGGAAACCAAATTGATGGTCTGCACAGAAGACAAATACCTCTGGACAACATGTCAAACACTTTATCCCAGCTGAGACAAAGGTTATATTCATTACATAGTTGCATTTATTCTAAAATAAAAGGATAAATGTCATTTTTTTCTGTAATACTTAGACTCAGTCCAAGAATAATATTATTTTCTCTATTTTTCCTCATTCCATCCTTCCTTCTATTATTTACACCCCACTAGTGCTTGCTGGAACATCCTTCTGGTCACAGCTTTTAGGTAACAATACTACCAGSTTCATCAGCCTCAAAGTTTAGCAAGCGCTTGTCTGAGATCCAGCAGCTCTTTCAGCCCTTCCGTACCGGAAGGTCGGCCTCTCCGATTGCCCGCTGCCGGACTCCTCGCAGAGGGCCAGCCGCGGTGAACGCAGCCCCGTCCCCGCGCTGCGCTCCCTGGTCCGTGACGCCGGGATCTGGCGGCGTCAGGGTTTGGGGAACTTGCTAATTGCCGCGATTGTTATTCCTTCCACGAGGCGCTCGGCAGCCCGGAGCCTCACGGCGCAGCCTGCGAACGTCCGCACATCTGAACGGCAGCCTCAGCTTGAAAGCGAGCCAAAGCGCAGCACGGCTTCACGAGCGATCCAGCCGCCTGCATCGAGCCGGCAGCTTCGTTAGCCTCGGCGCGCACGCGGCCTCTAGCAGGCTACGCTCAGCACCTGAGGTGGGAAACGTCGCACCCCGTGCGTCCCACCGCGGGCAGCAGCCAGGCGTCGTCTCTTCGTACGCGGTACGACAGGACGCCAGGCGTGAGAAGGACGCCGAATCAACGCGCGGTCTGTGCCGAGGGCTCTGCCTCATCTCCATCCGYGGGGGACTTCATTCCTTTCATTCAAACAAACGCTAACGGAGATGCTAAGAGAACGCGGTGACCGTGAGTCAWTTTTTTCTGAATTTCCTTTCTATTTTCATCAGGACTTTAGAATCCGGCTGAGATCTTTCAGTTCCTCTGCTTAGAGAAATAATTAGACATTATAGGTAGCCCCGTGGATAGCACATCTGACTGTTAGTCAAAAGACTTGGCTCCACTTGTGCTTCTGCATCTAAATTGCTGCGTGATCCTGAACAAGCTGTTTTAACTGCTCCAGATCTTGGTTTTCCTCTCTACAGAATGGGAATAATGACTGCCCACATTACTAAAGCATATTCAGATCCGCAGACCTCAAAAGCACCTTACAAACATGAATTAATTTTGCCTCATAAAAACCCTTCTGAGGCAGGGCGCTGCTGCAGTCAGCTTTTACAGACAGGCAAAGCAAGGCACTGACAGTGGAAAAGATTCGCTTCAGTGAAGGCAGAAAGGACTTTTCGAGGAGGAAGGGGCAACGTTAAGATGTTTGGAAAAATACAAATCATTGACACAAAACYTTGTGTTTTATTTTTCAGGTCTGCAGGGGATGGGACGGACCTGCTGCCCCAGAGAGAAATGAGCATATTCAGCACCTTGAGCTTTCAGTCGTGAAGCCCCTTCCTCCGGCAGCTTGTGCTGCACTTCRGTAACTGCCCAGATGCAACAGTCTTCTACAGCATTAATAAAGAGCTACAAGCCACTTGCAACCCAAAGTAGTATTTTAAGGATGGCCACGGTTTCCCGCAAGCATGAATATTTTCTTTTCATTTCACTCCCCGCTCAATTACATTTGGATTCCTTAGGGAAACAGTCCTTAGAACTTTATAAACCCATAAGAAGTTTCAGCCTGCTCAYAGATTTCTGTAGGAAGGATGCAAGTCCGCTATGAAATCCTATWGGCTTGGCACACAGGAGCTCATCTTCTCTTAAATTCTGTAGGTTAGAATAATTTCCTTAAAGTGGCATCAGTTTGATCGATGGGCTTTTTCCAAAAACTGYAGCAGGGCATCAGGCAGCCCCATAACTTATCAGGTAGTGAGACTAGGGCACCCACCAGTCTCAGGTCCTAGAGGTCCCCAGCCACCAGCAACTTCTCTGGGACAATAAAATAAAATAAAAATAAAATAAAATCATCTAATTATGTACAACATTCAGGAGGCACTTTGTTGAAACATCAGCCTTACAAAAGAACCATATGCCGGCGCCTCAAGTGTGCTTTGCAAACATCTGCCTCTCGGGGGGATTTCACGCCAGACAGTAAGAAAGCAACTTTAATTAGAGGCCAATTGAGATCCTTGTCTCAAGGCCTGTGCCTTCCCTAAAAAGCAAAAAATCCCCCACAAACAAAGCAACTGTATTTGCCCCCACATTTAAAAACAATCTGTACCTTTTCTCTTGCACTGCAGAACACTCTTTCATTTCTCTGACAAGGTTTAACGCGCCCTGTCCTAACGCATGCGCGTGCGGACAAAGCTCCCCTTGCCTCAAAGAGGATCACTGCCAGGGAGGCAAGGYTGAGCCTAGGGGGGCAGGGTGGATTTTAAGCTAATCATCCTTGATTTTGGTTCACGTAACAGTCACAAACTAACGTCTCACTATTAATTAGGTTTACTTTTCCCTCCGTCCCACCTCACCTCATTTCAAATCCCATCTGATCAGATACATCTCATTTGCTCATCCCCTTTGGTCCCTCTTTTCTTTCCGCTTGGGCTTATGCTTGCATTTCATGGGCCGACACTTCCCCCGTGGTGTCATTCTGTGGAGCTGATTTAATTTAAAAAACAAAAAATAAAACTAAACGTAAAGAAAGCCCAAAACTGCAACTTAAAGGGGCAGAAGTCCTGGCTGAGAAGCCCAACTCCCAGCCTCATGAGGAGTCTCCCCCTCCCAGGCAACTGCTTGCATGAATTCCCCAGGTAAGGACAAATGACGATCCACATCCTGAGCCCTTGAAATTGYGCAGGCAAGGAGAAACCCTCCCTGAAGGGTGCACAGATGAGCAGCGGGGGGTGGCGGGGATTGCAGGCGCCGTCCCACCCGGCAAGGAGCTCGCAGCTCTCTGGGCCCCGCTAAACGCCAAACTACAAAGCAGCAGCGGCTCCTCCAAGAGACAGCAAGGAAACTCCTATCAGCGATCAGCTCACCATCCCGGGCTGCGTCCTAAATCTGCCCCAAACCAGGGCAAACRTTTTACGTACATCAGCAGCAAGGGGAGGACAAGACACTCCCAAGACTAAATAATTTATCTGCCTCTCTCACGTATTCTGACATTTTTGACACACATTAAACTTTAACGCAAATCATTTTACGGATGGCTGGGCCACGCCAGCCAAGGCATAATCTTGTGCCTCCCCAGCTGCCCCTCGCGCCCGCATCTGGCCCCCGTCGCGGAGCGCGGCCGAAGCACCGAGGGGGCCGCGGCGAGCTCCGTGCACAGATCCCAGCGAGGCCTCACCCCGCTGCTGTCAAATTCGCAGACCCGCTGTTTTGTTAATTAGCCAACACGAGATGCTGTGAATCATTTTTGGAAAGCAAATTACCCTCCTGGTTTCTAAAAGCAGCCTAGCCCTGGCTTCTTTTTTTAAAAAAWTTTTATTAATTTTCTTTCTCCCAATATATAAATGCCAATTAAATTACTGCCTGCCTCTGATGTTAGCCTACTCCTTTTTTTCAGACGCTTGCTAACATCAGTACAGCCCCCTCATACCCAAATCTCTTTAGCACGCGAGTATAAATGTTTATAGCCCTCAGACTTACTGCTGTAGGAAGCCTGACATTTTTGTGGTAACAACCTGCAATGTTATTGTCAAGTTGAATAGAAAAGGATCACCAGTGCGCTGAAAATGCAGCTTTCCTTCAGTTTGCTTCAATAAAGGACACATACAAAGAGATGACCAGGATTAAAACTAACCTCGCTAACTGTCTGGATCTCCTCCTGGACAAGCAGCCCTTAAATTTACTGAAATTATTCTCAGCAGAAGGCAGAGTTGCACAAAGCCACCAGGCAGCCTTCAGAGACAGGGGATACGCGTTTAACCTCGTCTCACGTAGCCTATTAGGCTGCGAGACTGGGTGCCAGTTTCCAGAAACACGTTCTTCATCCCAAACACGCTTTTTGTTAGGGAAGGGGCTAAAATATATCTAACCAGATTATTGCCTAAACTCAGTAAATTGGCTTCTCTTCACTAAGGGGGAGCTCAAGGCTGCACAAATAACTGGCTACAGGTTAATGAAATCTGACTGCTCTCCAGAGGGTGCAAGCTGTTGCTGCGCAGATCCTTGACAGCTGGACTCAAATGACCATCTAACTCATCTCTAAAACACAGCAAAATAATTTGGGGCCCTTCTTTCTAACCCACTACTCTAACCAGCACTGCCAGGCTGCAAACGCAGAAGCCACAGACCTGATATTGTCTCCTCATTTTTGCAACAGAGCTGATAGAAATGCTATATACTGGAAATGATTTTTTTAACTTCTCCTCAGATTGCTTTATCAAATCCTCCTCCCACACACATCTTCCCTTCTTATAAAGGGATTTTACTGGTTGGTGTTTCCCTTGATTTCAGTTTCATAAGGCAGCATGCTCTGCAAAAGCTGGCAATTCTGGGAGGAGGAAACTGTCACAYACAAAGGGTTGATACTAGTCCACAAAGTTCATTAGAAAGGTCTCCTAAAGAAAGCAAAGTGTGATACTTTGATCGTAGCTCTGACTTACTGCATCCTGTGATTTTTTACACAGTATCTTGCTAGAGGCAGCCGCTGAGCCTTGTCTGAATACAATGTAGAGCAGCAGGCCCTAGTCTAAGTGCAGCTAAGTCAACCAAAATACCCTTATTACCTTCAGTAAGTTAGAGACGAGGGGAAAAGGTAACTCCTCCTTTCCTCCCCCTCTCCTACTGCAGGTGAAATTTCGCTCCTCCAGCTGCACCAGTTTTAATAACCAATTTTTGCCCAGCTAGGAATCCATCTTCTATTCAGATTATATGCTAAGGGTCCCTGCCCTCCAACACAAGCATGCACCCACAGGCGCCTTTTCATATTTCAATTCTAACCTTGCTGATGAAAGGACAGACTTGTCAATGTTTCTGGCCTACAACTCAGCCCCGGGTTTTCATGACCTTTTCCTGCAAATTCCACCTCAACTGCCAAAATGACTTGTCCATTATGTAAGTCATTCAATAACTCTTAGGCACTACCATGCTAATACCCTTTGAATTAGCGACAATTCACAGGCAGAAGTCAATAAAACGTTAGGAACAATTGAAAAACAAAAGTGGCAAATTAACCGCACAAAGGAAAAGAAAGAAAAGCACTGATATTTTTCTGCCTGCTTCCAAAGCAAAGGCAGAATGAAAGACGAGCTCAAGAGAACAGATTCATCATGCTTTGGCTTCATTATTATAATAATTAATTTATATTAGCAGGTGCACATTAACAAGACATGTTTCCACCCCTCTGCCACCACCAGCTGGTGCAACATGCACACGTCAGTCACAGGAAATCGAAGCTGTGCTGATGCCCTCTCCATCCAAATTGCATCTGCGTCCTGCCCTGATGGAGCTTTGTCTGGAGGGTTCAGCCAATATTGCTGGCACTAGCGCTGTGCAAGCATGTTGCCTCCTGGCCAGAAGTCCTCAAAATGGCCAGAGCCAACTGTGGTTGGAGAGTGCCAAACCGGCCACAGCATGTCTCCTGTTTGCTGGCAACTGCATGACAGCAGAGTACAGATCTCATGGACTGTCCTGCCACTGACTGGACCACCTTTGGCCAGGGCTTGTACTGGCTGCACAAGAGCGATGCAGTTGAGGAAGAAGGGCTGGTGGTGGGGGGAGAGGTTGTCTTCATCTCCTGGCCCACCTYAGCCTGCAGGAAGGCCAGTCCCAGCCCCAGTCCTTGCTGGCCCAGGGGTGGACAACTACCATCTCCACAGCCACTGAAGGTTCACAAAAGCCAGAAGAGACAAGAGAAGGGCAAAGAAAGAGCCCTGCTCMTTCAGGACAGCAAAAGGAGGACCTGACCCATCTCCCAAAAGGGCTGCAATGCCGGTTTCAGCTGCAGTCAGCACTTGGGATATGATAATACTTGGTTCACCACGCTCCACTCCATCCTCCTTTGGTGCCAATACCTAGAGATTTACTACAGAGCCTGTGTGCTCTCTCATCCCCTCCACTCCACTCCCCTTCTCATTCTGGTCTGGGGACACATATGCTGGATTTACCACATCTCAGTCCCGCAGTATGAGAAGCAGCAAGAATATAGGGTCAGAGAGAAGCACCCATTCAAACACTGACTGAAGCTATTTATACAGCACTCCACGGCCAAGGATCCTCACATACGCAGACAGAAAGCAGACCCTACTTAACCACACGGGGAAGCAACATGCCAGAAGTTGTTATTGCGGAAGAGACTTAAGTTAAGAAGGTAAGATAGCTACCTTAGCTGATGTAGCAAAGGGGGATTTCAGGCAGGACYCACATGTGCTGGAAAGCTGGCTAGAACTTTCCAACCAGAACTCCTGTTCCTAAGGAAAGTGCCCTGGGATCATTCATGAACCCACCTACCTGTGTTTTACATCTCATCCAGTGGGTCCCAACATAGAAACTGGCCCAGGGCCCACTAGCAGAGTTCAGGGATATTACCTGAAACTGAGCGAGCCAGAAGGAAGCACATTTGCAAGTCACGGGTGATGCCTCCTGAACCAACCAGATTTTTCTTGATCCTCTTGGCAATGCCTGCTTAAAATTTGTGATCTGATGAAAATGCAGCCCTTGAAAATACGTCTACCATCTCTACCAGTTTCTGGCAAGCATATTAAATGTCACAATATCCATTTATAGCAAGGCAATATATTAACTCCAGAAAGTTGAGATACATGAGACTGACTACTCATGACAGCTACAGGATAAAGCAATCATGATGTGCATGTGAACAAATAATGCCTATTGAAATATTCTGGAAAGAAATTCACTATGCTGGAGAAAGGACAAAATTCAGTTTTCCAAGTGATATATTTATGGGCTTTAATGATATAGACAAACAATCCTCTCATGGCCATGAAATGTTTCTTTKGAAATGTTTTGTGAACTCACACACAAAGAGGGGAGAAAAGGAGATAATAATCTCTTCTTCTCCTGTACTAAAGAGCTACAGTACTAAGCATACTGCCTGCTATAAGACTACTGACAATTAAGAATGTGTCACTCTGAGCAGTATCACTGTTTGCACATATCTAATCCATCCACTACCATCATTTTCAGCCTGCACAACACAGCCATGCACAAAAAACCTACATTATGGGAATAAATATCCATTGAAGCCAAAGTGACAAGTCAGCTGAGCACATAAATTGCTCAGATTCTACCCTAGGACAAGAATAATTATCTTTCCAAATCCACTTTAAACCCCTCAGTAAAGAATACTTTCCTAAGAGGTCAAGCCTTGATGATAGCTAATACTTTTAAATGAACCTTTATTATTGCCTGAACACAAAGAGCTATTTTAATGCATCACATTAGAAGAATGCATTCTCCAGAACTGAGTCTGCCTACATTTGTACAGATCATCTCATAAGTGTTCTGTAAGTCATATGACTTTGTGGCTTTGAAAGATTACACTTTGATGTTCAATGGACAGATGTCCACATTAAAAAAAAAAGAAAGAAAAGAAAAAGAAAAAAAGAAAAGGGGGGGGGGGAGAGTCCAAGCTCTGCTCCGCTAGAATTAACTGACAAAACAGCAGTGAGCAAAACAGCAGTGAGCATGTGGGTGACTAAATAAACAATAGCAACTGAGCTACCTTCTCGCTCCTACACTTTGAAACAGTTTTTACCAATAGTAGAGCTACAAAAAGGCTGGTAAGGTGAGGAGCCCTAACTCGCAGGGGAGTTCAGAAACATGGCTCTGCAACCACTTCCACTGCTGCTGGCTCAGGAGCATTTGCCACAGCTAGAGAAGAGGTACCTGGCAGAACAGCGTTATGGGAGGCTGTAACGCCAGTGAGTTCCTTCGGTGTCGACTGTTTGAGGGATGGTGTGTTGTAAGCTTACACTACCACTGTCACTGCTGTTCCAGGGATAAACAGAAGGCTTCTGTCATCAGTGTTTTCAATCCAGCACTTTTCACAAGCGCTGCTATTCAATCGTAATGATTGTTTTGTTCAGTGTGGTTCTACTCYGAAAACTGACTCCATAAAAATAGGATCATGGAGTTCATGTTTATTGCAGCTCAATGATTTCCAGATCAAATGCACTCAGTTTACAAGTAAAAAGATGTTTGATTTGTTTTTCTAAGTATCAGGTCTAAAAACCCATGCTGAGATCTTAAAGTTGAGTTGTCATCTTTCCGGCTTGTACAATTGCAAGAGGAACCAAAAAGAATACAGCTCGCCCACTCCCAGAGCTGCAATAGATTTCCAGCTTCAACAGACAAAAATGTAGACAATATTTTCAAACCCACTTATCTAATTCTATGCTTCAGGGTTCCAGAAAGCTAATATGATTTTTAAAAGCTGCTCCAAGGGTAAGTTGAAGTGACAAGACTTAAGTACCACTTAAAATTTTACTGCATATTTAGGTTTCTAAATAGCAAGTGCCTAACTTTAGGCATCCATTTTTCAAAACTGTTCTCCTTAATTTAGTCAGCAAATTAATCAGATTTGCATATGATTACACATAGATAGCTGATCATTCCAGTAGGAAGGTGCTATTTTTATATAGACGCTTCTYGGAGCTGAATTGCATGTTAAACTATAATTTATGAGTCCGCAAGCTGACTCATATATTCATATATTTCAAATACTAACTATTTAAAAGTTACTGCATTAGAGACATAGCCAACTTGCTGTACACAGACACATGCAAATATACGTAACTTAAGCATTCATCTAGATGTTGCAGGCCACATCAGCTAATATGAGACAGAGAGAGGGAGCCCCACTGATGGTTTTTTGTAGCATTTGAAAGTTCAGCTCCAGAGTGAAGAACAAAATGCAGTAAGTACAAGAGAAAGCTTGCACTAAGGAGAAAGAAAGGCAGTATCATCAATACCTTATTGGATCCCAGGTTCTGGTTACCACCGGTCAAGTGTACGCTCTACCCAGGTGCTGCTTCACAGACCTCAGGATTATGGCTGCCTTGAGCCTCAGAAAGGATTTGGAGGAGCACCAGCTAACCGCTTTACGGGAAACATGGGCTTTCCTGAGGGAAAAGCTAAGGAACGTTTGCCCCAACTAACTGCAATTGCCATGAAGCATTCCCCACAACACGCGACACAACTGTCTGTGCTGACCACCCCGTCTGGATCTGATCTTTGCCTCCTCCTGCCTTACACCTCTGGGAGATGATGTGAATGTCTGATGGCAACCAAAGAGATAACACAGAGGAGTTCACAGGAAAAGTGGGCTGAGAATAAAGGCTGGGAGCACTGCCAGTATTTGCAGATGTACTGAGTTAATCAGTCTGGAGGAACTTTCCAAACTGTTAGCCAGTTTTGCACACCCGGCCTTTCCGTGCTGGTTTCACAAGCTGGAGGTGCCTCTTTGCAAGRGTAGACCTGCCAGACCAACTTACAGCAAGCCTTATACCATTACTGTGTGCCCTCCTCATATCCTGTCCCCTTCCAACAACAACAAACAAGGGTGTTTAATTAAATCTAAATGTTATCACTTTCAGTTAAGTGTAAAATTGTTGATTTGGRAAGTGCTCATCTGGTTTCCATCACTAAGGAACACTGTGGTCAATGTAACATCAGGCTGATTATGGCTGTTATGGTAGAGACGTACTTGTTTTCTAGTTCTATACTTTATTCAGGTGTAAAGCAAAGGAAAACGCAGCAGCAAATGCTAATTGTGCTGCTTAGCACACACTCATTCACAAGCAGCTCCTTTCAGGGCCCCTTCAATCACAGAGCTATTTAATGCCAGGCAATTGCCAATCCTTTCCACTCCACTCCAGTCAAGGTTTCATCCATGATGATGAAATCAGCCTGGCAATTTTAGAAACCTGTGGTTGAGCAACACAAGGTTGCTGCTCCATCAAACAAGCCATGGCTGGCTTGTCTTTACAAGCCACGGTGGGAACTCTGAAACAAATACAGCAAAAGGTATGACTGCTCATGGCTCACTGTCTTCCAGCTAATATTTTTCCAGCATGTAATCACAGCTTGTGCTGAGTCATCCTAATCTAAGGATGCAAATAAAAAATGAAATAAGAACTGGAATACAGTATTTCTACCTGCAGGCTTAGAGCTTGCTTTCTCTTAGGGTGCTTCAAGCAGAGACGGATGCCTTGAGAGCCAAGGGCTGGGGCGCCAGGCAGCCTCTTCAAGGCCTAATGACAAAGRCAGATGCTGGCAGCAGACCTTGACGCAGGAGACGGACAAAGTCATGAACAGCTGCCCTCGGAGAAGGAGGATGGTTTTGTCTGAGTGTAGGCAATGTCTTCCTGAAGAATAAAGTCTGCCCTGGAAAAGCTAATCCTTGTGAAAAGCTAATCTGTGGAAACGGTGTTGTTCCAAACCCCAGTCTCGTAGCAACAAGGTGGTCTCAAACAGCCCTGATTTTCATTATGATTGTGCTCATTACTGGAAAGGTCGAGTTTTGAAAAAACTAGCCAGTACAGCTGAGTTCACAACCTGCCAAACAACCTTGCTACCTGAAGGAGGATGTTAAGCAATAAAACGACACGGGCTGAAGGGAAAACAGAGCCTTCCCAATCACTGTTAGGTTTAGAATMCAGGTTAAATCCTGTTCATGGTAACGCTGCTGATAGGAGCAGCCCCATGCAGTTATAGGAGAACTGTAGATTTATCCTACCAAAATCATACTTTAGCTCCACATTACCATGACTTTCCTCAGTTTCTCTGTGAATTATTTTAACTCTTTATATGAAGAAACAGATCTGCCTTGCCACTTGCAGTGCAAAATGTTGCACAGTTATTGATTCAGAACTTGAATGCTTACTACTGAATTCTCAGCAAAAATATCATTGAATCGGAGTTTAGGATGAGTACCCTTCAGATATCYGGAGGCAAATGACTGATTTTTCTGGAAGATGTAATTACTCCAGACAACCAACAGAAATCCAGAAAACGCAGAGCTGAGTTAAATGTAAAAGCAAACCAAGACAGTTAAGGTAGGAAATTGATGTTAAGACAAACAAATTGTAGAGAGGCTTCAGGGATACTAGGAAACAAGCACACAGTTACAGATACTATGAAGAACTATTGCTAGCTGKAGATCAAATTGGTATTGAAAGCCCATTTCACTTTTTGTTCTTCTCTTATTGTATTATTTTAGGATAAGAAAAAGGAGATTGCTTATCTGCTAACAGTACTATGCAGGCATACTATGTTAATCTGGCAATAAAGCCATCATGGACAATTCCTTGGCTCAAAGCCTCAGYATGTACATCCTACGCAAAACTTGCTTATAAATTCATTTAGCCCAGGATACAGTTACTGCTTCACAATTACAGAATGTTTCTAATCTTTCATTTACCTGTTCTCCTGCAAAAATGAAAGAAACATGGTAGAGATCCCCAGACATCAGTGGTGGTCCCATTCCCTTTTCATTGMTCATAAAAGATAGCTCTCCAGAGACTAACAGTGATCCCACAGCTTACACTTGATTCCTCAGAAGGAAACTGTCTTCTCTTTCCTGGCCTAGCCCTCTCTGAAGTAACCTGTGTCACAGCAAAGCTAATAAAAGCTGCAGGTGGCCCAACATATAGGATTTTCTCTCAGTACTGCCCAGCTCTGTGCAGAGCTTTGCTGTGCCAGCTCTGCTCTCCAGGAAGCTCTCACATTTTCCTTGAAGGTCTCAAGATAAGGAATGGTAATGGTTATGGGGGTTAGCCTGAAACTTTTGCTCTTGAATTCTGGCCACAGACTTAATGTGTGATCAAACACAAATCTCTCACTCTTCCTGTATCTTGGTTCGTCCACATGTTGGGGATAGCAGTATTTGCTCACCCTCCGAGAGCCGGCTAAGAGCCTGGAAGCAGCATTCTGTCTTTTCACTGGCCAAGAAAATTTATTACCATCAGTCCTAAGTGGGCGTTTTCTCTGTACAGAATGCTCAAAGGGAAATARAAAAGCTGAAAGACAAGATGTAAAGCTGCTTTTAAAAGAAAGCATGCCCATCTCTGGAAAACTGAGAAAATAGTGAAGTGCCRCTTATTTAGCACTGCTGCCAAGTCTTGAGCAACTAGTCCACTGACTGCTTGAACTTTGCTGGATGTGAGCTAACTTCCGATCAGGCCTAATGGCAGAACATTTCCAGCATACTGTGCTTGCAGAAGGCTACACTGAGCTGGCCTCCTGGCCCTTCKGGAGCTGGGGAAAACCTTCAGCTGCACCCCACCATCCAGTCAATTATTAACTGAGTCACTGAGAACTAAGAGAGGAGAATACTGGGTTCAGAGAGAAAACCAGCTTGTCTGAGTCATCCTTGAGCTCTCAACATGAACATCCTTGAACGGGAACACTCGTTTCTCGGAGCAGCTGCTCCACRGAGAACGGCGCGCTTTGTGCCGTCTTGGCCTGAGGCAAGGTGCTTTTACAGGGGCTGCACTTGGAAGAGAGGCCATTTAAGGAGTATGAAAATAGTTGCCTTTAAATAAAGGGYACAGTGCTACTGTGACCCCTCATCTGAAGGGAGAAGTGCCCATGATTAACTTGGAGTCCATAGGCCCCAGCCAGCAGCGTTCAGCACTGTGCAAACACATCCAAAAAGCAAGTACAGCTTGCATTTGAGCTCTGCTCTTCCTTGATTCTGTGGGTGAAGAAACATGGCAGAGGAAAGCAAAGTAGCTCAGGAACTAAGGTCATGCACTGGGTTACTGCAGGCTCAGGATAAGCTCCTGAGTCCTTTCGCAGCGCCCTACGCAACGCACTGAACTGCCTCCCCTGACAAAAAGCAGAACTGAATCAGTCATTTGCTTATCCTCCGCACTGCAGATGTTTACAGGTGTTTTTACTAAACACTTTAAAAAGACACTTGTCCCAGGAGTCTATTTATACATTCTCAAACTTCTGAGCATTCAAACATTTCATTAGATCTAAAATTCCCACCACATCAAGTATCGACCTTCTGAAAGTAAAGAGTAATACTTTGAGTTATCTTGGTGGTAGAAGTAACATTTAAATGCAGAGTGGGTGTTAGCCCAGATCTCTTCCTCCTTAAGCCCTCCTTACATCTGACAACGACTGCACCAAATTTCAAAGCGATAATAGCTCTGAAAGTTGGCAGATTTGAAAATATAACATGAAACCACATACTTAATCACCTGGGTACTGGAGCATGTAATTTCTCTATCTACAAGCCTGAAAGCTGCCAACACAGTTGCAAAAAGGAGTTGTACTGTGGGGYGGCAAGTACAGGTCTGTTATAAAATGTTTTTTGCAGGTGAAACAAGAACACTTGGTTACAAAAACCATCACCTCCAACTTTTAAGACATATGCCCCAATTTTCTGTGATTTGCAGCGAAATGAGGTTGATGATATTGTCCTCAATAGGAAAAGCTACTCTTTAAAATCYGGCAATTGTTGGTCTCTGCTCAGGTGACTCAGAGGTGATACAGCATTGAAACCTAATTATGTCTTACATTTAAAGTGCTYGTCCCTAGGGCTGCGTGTGAGGCATTAAGTAGGGTATGGAGAGGAAGCTGGCAGGCAGCAATGTTCAAAGTGCAGCTAAAAACCAAAGATTGCTTCAGAAAAGAAAGARTCCCATTGCCCCCCAGTCAGTCAGAAAGAAAGGGTCAAATCTAGACCAAAACCAAAATTCCTAAAGACTCATTACTTGCACTATAGTTTCCCACTCTGAAATACTGAGCTTGACAGACTCCATGTTGGTAAGCCAGGTTAGTTAATCAACAACATGTCTACAGAAATTTAAAAGAAATTCAAACTGAAAATGGGAAAAAAACTGCAATGAGTAACAGAGAAACGTTATATGAAGATATTAATGACTAGATGATCTTCATCCTTCATCCTGCTTTCCAGTGAAGGGACACAGGACTTGTTCTAGCTGTTAGTCAAATCTATTCCTCCAGACAGGACAACTGGCCAAAATTTCAAATACATCTCCACAGCGGGTCTTGGCCACATGCTCTTCTGGCATAGATGACTGAATTCCAAGCCCTCTTTTAAGCCAAGACCAGCATTTTATTGTGAGAGGATGTGTGTTGAAAGCCAGTCATTAAGCTATAAAGAGACCTGCTCATCTGTGAGYTCTCCAGTCTGGAGAACTATCTGTTCATAGGAGGTTCCTGTTAAAGAATTTGTGTCATCTGGGAGATGATGCTTATCATTTCTTCAGACAGTATACTTTTCTATTCAAGGCATAGATACTCAGTATTGCTCCAAACCACAGTAAACCAACTACCCCATCCTTTAACCAAACTCCTATATTTAATGGAATATATTGGAATTTCCTAAAAGGACAAGACTCCGTGATACCTCAGAACTCGCAGGCCTTTCTAGTTGTAGCATATGTAAGTATAGCTGGGACGAAAGCAGCCAGTTAATACATAMAAATGGGAATGAGTCAAAAAGTGAGACAAGTAACACACATATGCTTTTTACTGGAAATATTATCATGCTAAACTGCACAATTAAAAGTCAAAAGAAGAAAATTTGAACATGCTACAAATTGAAAGAATTAATTTTTTATACAGAATTTATTTATCCTATYTTCTAAATAGTCAATAATCTGTTGCATATAAAACTGTAGGATGGTAACTGGAAACAGACTTTAGTCTCATGACAGGAAAGAAACTCTTATCAATRGCTTTTGCAGACCTCAGTCAAATAGTAGGGAAATTGGCAGTACCAGAAATTAATATACAAGATCATGATCTTAGAGAAGGATACAACGAACACATTTCTCTGTAACGAGTCCATACTGGGTTTTTGCTGTAAAGATAGCCCTGACTGAGATACCCAGCCATTTCCTGCGTTAGGCTTTGTCAGGATTCCTGGGAATGGTGTTGAGGAGACAATCCACATAATTTGCTCAGGAAACTAAAACAGAATCCAGCTTCCAAGCAAGTGAAAACAAGAGATTTTCTTGCGTCTCATGAGCTAAGCTAAAGACAATAACAGAGCACTATGTAACGTGACAGAAACCCATTTTCACCGCAATCCATTACTGCAGCTGAATCACTCAATTCAGCAAACTGCAGTGATCGTTCACCATTAATTGGGGCAAATTATGTTATAATTTATGACCTTTTTCCTTCATAATTACTTATAGAAGGAAATCGTGAGGAACTAACAATGAAGATGATAGGAAAAGGCTTCCGAGTCATTTTTGAACAAGAGTGTCCTTTCTTTCTCTTCCCYTTTCTCTCCACTTATGAACAGAAGAGTGAATTATCTGTTAGTTACTTGAGTCACTGTTTGTAGCTACACAGCAGTCCCCAAATCACAGGAAACGGAAACTTCACAGTACTTTGCCTCAGCTGACGTAATTCCAGCCTTGGTATACAATGGCCACCCTTTCTGTAGATGCCCGGAAAGGACCTACACAGCAACTGTATCAGAGATGTCCAACAAGCCAATGGACCTCCTAGAGTGATACTGGTTTCTGTAATGGAAAGCATCTAAAGCAAAATCAAACACACACACACACGAAAGAAAAAATAATGTAGCAAGGAGATCAGAAAATCAGGCCAAGGCCAAAGCATCACTTCAGATCTACGGCACCATGCACAGTATGYCGTGCACACACGGCCTGTGCTCTCTTCTTCCAGAAGGATGATTTAGACTCTTAATGAAATCCAAAAACTTTTTCAAACTAGAGCAATAACTGCTCCTTATTTTATATGCCCAGAAGAGAATATTTAACTTGGGCTCAAAGGCAATTTACAAAGAAAGAGAAAATCGAAAACCTCTAGCAATATAACTTCATAATCAATTATTCCTTTCATAWTCTATTATCTTTGTACATAGTTAGTTCTTTTTAGCTAAATCCCCAATGCTATTTTAAAGACTATAAGTTAGTGCCAGTTCAAATGACTGTTGTAAACTCATGCAGATGAGGAAGACATAATCCCAAACCCATACTTCCAATCCTTTATTTCCAGGATATCTTGCTCAAGTTATAATCTGCTTCTCTAGACACAAAACAGGCCTGACTGAACCATCTTTCCACAGTGATCACAAGACAGGGAATGGATTTGATAAGAACCGGCACATATTTGGCAGTACAACCTCATCAAACTTTTCCAGACAAGRCAACACACAAAATCTTGAAAAAAATCAGTATGCAATTTCTAACCCAAGCTGAAAATTCAGGATCAGTTTGCACTTGTTTTACACCTGTCACACATGGTTTTCTTAAACAGGAGGTATTTTTTGAAGAGGAAAGCTAAAGGAGCTGACATGAATAAAATAGCTTTGGTTCCAATCCTGCCTTCCTCTTTACCAGGTAATAAATCTTTTCTGAATTTTCCTGCAGTATACAAAGATAACTGGAAGCTAAGTAACACACTGCAAGCAAATATATTATTACAAGGCCAAATCAATATATAATCCATACATGAAATGCCCTCCAAAAGAGATCGGAAATCTTGACATGGAGTGATTACAGAGTCAGAAGCAGGGGGTAGCATGGAGCGTATAAATTAGTGAAGAATTTGGCCCTCCATTTATATTTTTGAAGATAACATGTCTTTAAATGAAAATGGAACAAGCTAGAGATTAGAGTGATAGGCTCTAATTACAGCTATTACTCAAGGAATAATACAAACCCATGTTAGTGCAAAGTGGAAAGATGCATTTCTACTTCAGTAGGTGTAAGTGGAGATGCAGAGAYGAATTTCAGAAACAACTCACGTGAGAATGTCTTCACTTCAAACAGCAGCAAAAGATACAGACAATTAAGCCAGCTGAAAGTGTGCTTCAGAAGAAAGAAGCTCAGCAGAGCTCCTGCCCTCCTTCTAGGCAAGARAAAGGATTCCCCCAGCCTGCCATGACTCTAGTTCCCAGGTGAGCCCCTCTAGAGCCAACTGTTGGGCAAATTGCYATTGGCAGCATTTTAGGAGGAGCTATAACCACAGAAGCTTCTCCACCATCCAAAAATTACTTCCTTTGAGCCTCTGTGTTCACTACAGGAGCCTGGATTTCAAGTGGAGATATTCACCTGTTTAGCATGTCTTGACAGAGGGGCAAAAAAGGAGAACCTGAGCAGCAGTGGCTGGATACTGCCCATACTGTTGCCATATGGCTTGAATATAGGTGAATGTGCACTTTGATCTGCCCCATGGCTCCCCCTTGACCACTATTAGCCATGTAGGCTTGGAACAGAGCTTCGAGAGAGGTGAGGTTAAGTTAGCCTGGTGTTCACAGATGTGTTTGCTTGGGTTAGAGAGAGGCACCCACCTCCTGCGCCCAACAACAATGAACAACCTTCCCTCTAYCAAATTTCTCACCGAAGTCAGGTGTCTGCAATTTGTTCTTGCCCATAGCAGCAGGCCAAAATTAACAAAAGGTGCAATTAAGCATTTTGCAGCTGTTTTGAAAGTCCAGGTCCCGTTAAAGCCAATAGGTGTTTTTGTCAAGCAGCTCCTGTTTCCATTAAAATCAATCTTTCAGCATGCCTAGGAAGTTCAAAAAGCACTTGGCTGTAAATCTCAAAGTTTTATCCAGACAATGATGTTAGTTGTTTCTGTGTGTCAGAAATGCTATGGAGTGACCTAACAGTTATTCCAAACAGGAGTTTTACTAGATCTCTTGTGTCAGTCTCAAAAGTGATGTGCGGAAATAATGTTCATTGTTATTAAAAAGGAAAGTCTGTTCCCAAAATAAGATGCGGCACACTCCATCATTTCTCTGCCAAGCTTTCCTGTGTACTTAATGACTCTACTAGGAAAAGAGATTAAAGAGAATTGTACAGATTGGATTATCGAACGACAAACTCTTTCAACCTGCAATTCTGAAAGCGTATCATTCTGCCGTCCCATCTGACATGTCAGCAACCAGAACATCAAATATATCCAGGACTCATTGAATCTACCAGCGGTGAGACTCAGGCTTTAGAGGGCAATTTGAGCTTTCTCTTACTGTTGAGCAAACTGGAGGGGAACTTCGTTATTAGGCAGAAACAGAAAACAGTACAGCTGGGCAGAACACAGCACAGTTGTGTCCTTTTCATTCACCCTGCTGAATGGACCGTCAGCAGCTCCCTCTGCGTCTCATGAATGCTAAAGTACTTGCTCACACTGGAGTCCTGTGCAGACTGCAGCGGTACCAGGCAGCCTCGTAATTCCCACCGCCGCAGGAGAAGCACAGCATTACCACCACCACCCCCCGTTAAGAAAAATTCCCCATCCTCCACATCTAAGAGTTTTTCTGCTCTCCACTTCCAGCTTCTCTTTCTGCATTGCTCAATATACATTTAACAGGTCTTTCTCCATATGGAAGCTGCCCAGTCCCGTTTCAGTGCTCTGCACTTTATCCCCCTCCTCCGCTGGGAAAAAAGGGATCACTTTAGGTGTCTCTTCAGGCAAATTTCTTTAGTGGCCTCTTATTCTGCTCCCCTCACTGACTTTTGCAAGTATCTGAATAACCTGTTCACGGAGTACTGCTTACTTTGCCATTAGAAGCCATAAATCAAAACAGGAACACTGCAAGATCTTACATTTTTGGAATCTATTACTTTGTAGTTTCTCTGGAAAAGATCTAGGCTACAAGTAGCAGGGAGTCAGTCACATTTGCTCTTGGACATATGCTGATGGAAACTGATTTTAACCCAAATCTGTGCCAAAAGAAAGCATTTTCCCTTATATCTTTAAAAACAGTAGAGTTCCCCAAACCTTCCCCTGTTGGTTTGGGAAGGGTCCAGGCTTCTCCTGTCATCTTTGCTATTTGTCGCTACAGAGCATAKGGGAGGATGGTGCTACAGACAACAAAATCACTATTATAAGCCTGGCTCTGAGGATCCTACAGTTGGATTTAATATGGCAGGAAAAAATTACCATAGGGTGGGAAAGTGCTGAACCAGGCAGCAGAAGGATTCACTCCAGTACCTCCTTAGCAAGAGAAATATTCACTGTTCCCCAAGTTGTTTTTCCCACTCTTCGAGCCCAAATCTCTTTTGCCATTACATTGCTCAAACATGATCTTTATGCTGTCGAGTCCAGAGTAATGGCTGGGCCTATCAAGGCAAAGATTAGAAATTCCTCTATCAGCTATTTTCAAGAAATATGAGTGCTGGTCAGCACATTTTTCTGTTAATAGCTCTACCTTCCTGGATCATCTCCACGATCTTCCTTTGCAGAAAGTCTGCCTGTAAATCAAGGACAAGTGCTCACACTTCATCATTGCACCTCACAGACCTTCCCGTCTATTTTCAGATTCTACCTAAAATCTGCAATAGTCTTCACAGGGACCAACACCTTCTGTACAAGTCCTGAAACGTGTACTTTCACACACACACAAAACCTGTGAAGACTAACAGTGATCATTTGAATCTTGCAAATAACCTAAGTGAAAACAAACACGTATGTAAAACTGCATTCAAATATTGTGGCTACTTAATTAATCCACCTCAGCCAGCAAACTCCCTAGGTAAGGCCCTCATCCTGAAACTGGAAAAGTGCATCTTGCAGAATCAGATTCCCTAGCAGCAAGTTATTTTGGCTTTCTACATCCATACATCAGATATACATTTCTACATGTATATCTGAGATGAAAACAGCAAGGAGATGCAAGTAACTCAAAATTTGTAAGTCACATTACTTTGAAGAGGGCTGTTATTCTGGGTTGCTGTACAGATGTTAGAATTAATTACTACAGAATTTCCTTTCATTAAGAAAAGAATTTTTATAGCTCAATTTCGCCAGCTGCAAATAACTGAGACATCATTTAAAACACCAAGATGGCTTTTAAGGGCTTCCACCACTTCAGAGCATTAGTTTTGTAACAGCTTCTATAAATCTGCCAAATTTATGGCTGAAGTGTTTTTGCATAATGTGATCCCAGATTCCAAGAAACAGGATCCTCAGTGATTCTAAGCTAAACAAGGGCTTACACAAATGCTAACTGGGACCTCCAGTATAGTCTTTTTATAGGAGCTTCTGAGAGTACAGACAGCGGCATCTCAGCATCTCGGTCTAGCTACCACCTAGCTCTCTCTCCTCGAGAACTCACCAGTAGAAACTGTTAAGGTTTGCAGTCCCCACTAGAGGATTTTAGCATGAATGAACACCCTATTATTAATCCGTATGCCATTAACAAGGATTACACCGGAGCTTCAAAAGGCCGACAGCTATACCAACAACGGTTTTAGCTAAACTGTGAAAAACTGGCCAATTAATGTAACTTTTATTAAGAGCTAGTGTCCTCAGTCAACAATTCATGACAGATCACTGAAAACAATTAGGGCTGTTAACATACAGGGCACTAATGAAATCTGCAGGGTGAAGTCACGTGGCGCCCCTGCGCGATGTAGTGATTTTATGAGAAAATACATACGCTTCAGCATTTTATAAACCTGCTCATTAGAGACTCTCCAAAATGTCATCTTTGAATCCCAGTTCCTCTGAACAAAAATTTAAAAGGAGTCACACATTTTCTTCTGATGATCTATGGTATTACAGTTCAGTGGAGTTCTCCGTTTAAAACAAGAGAGAGAAAGGAAGAGAGAAAGGAGGCAGAGGGAGAGACAGCAAGAAGCCAACCCCTTGTCCCCTGGGACTTCTGCTGCGTGAAGAGGTCTTCCAAAAAGGTGCTTTTAGCGCCTGCCTAATTGGCACTCTGCTTGGAGCCCTGCTGTTCCCAGGGTTCAGCCCTGTCCCCATCTGCCACGCTTCTCGGGACAAATGGCAGGCAAGAGAGCGCGCCTCGCCGGAGACGGAAGCTAAATGTGACAGAGTAATAATAACACGCTGATTTAAAATTCACGTCTCCCGTGCAATCCCTATGCTCCCCGTGTCTTTTCGAAGGTAGTGGGAACTCTGTGATGACAAGAGCCCGGGTTCGACTCCCTTAGCCACCTTTAGCCCTCTGCTAATTTTAATTATGGTAGAAGGAGCAGTATTTCTCCTCAAGTGTTGCAAACTCTGTTTCAAAGGAAATTTTTAACAAGGTTGTTTTTGTTCTAATTTTGAAAGAAAAATCTAGTAATGTTGAAAACATCCATAAAACAGGAATTCCAAATGTTGCCAGCTGTCATCCTGATGCTTTACTGGGCATTTAAAAGAGCAAATCTAAAACAGCTGAAATACCTGGAAAAATTAAAAAATAACTGTTGATTTAGGAAAAATATAAATTGATGAAGTAATTTTCCATTAGATGCAAAATTGAAAGGCACGTGGCAAATAAACCAGAGAATACCATGCTCTGTTCTGTTCATCGCAGGTCCTCAAACTAAAATGAGAAAAGCAAATATTGTGTTTTACTAACTTGAGTTACAGAATAGAAAGTGGTCTAGGGCTCCTCCCATAGCAGTTTGCAAAAAATATGCATTTCTTTCAAAGGATCAATTTTTTACTTCGTAACAGAATGTGGCAAAAAATTATAAAGGCCAGACCACACGCACGCTTTCTGGACAACCAGTGACTGGACACAAGTCTTTCCTCTGACTTCATCTTATAAACTTGATGACTCCTAATATTTATGTAGTTGGTAAACAAAGGTCATGATTCAGTGATGCTCTGCGAGGTTATTTAAGCATGTGCTTAAACAATATGGATAGCATTGGAATACACAGCTATGATACTGTCCTTTTCTTAATGAGGAAAAGTCCCTTGTYGCATATGAAAAGAGAAAATCCCAGCCCTAAGGAGCATAGAGGAGATGGTCCGCAATAAGTACGATGGACTGCACCGTGGCTCGCACAGGCTTGCTCTYAAGCTTTATAATGTAAGAAAGCCTCAGGAAAGCAGAAGACACTGGTAAAAAGGCACACATAGCCTTTTAGTTATCTATTTATTTCGAGAGCAATAGGAAGGAAGAATTTGATACCTCACTGGAGATGAACAACCCAGTTCATAATCCTGCAGGAAATCCACACATCTGGGATAAAAGCAAGTTCCAGTCTGACAGCTGTGTAAAACCTACAAGATATTCTCATTCTGTTGAATAAAATCTCCTCAGTATAAATTTTAGGCAACTCAGACGACTTTTTGTTCAACTTTACTAACTTACAACGTAACGTCTGATTTAATTTTCAGAGACAAGAAGATCTCTGAAGATTTAAAGGCCTTCAGACGATACTCAATTAGAAGAACGCGCATCTCCGTTATGCGAGTGCAAATCCAGCGTGACTCTCCTGAGCCCTGGGGTTTGCCTCTGCGCACCACRGCAGAGACACCGGGCCCGGTGCTCTCCTCTCGCAGCCCCTAACACCACAGTATACTGGCTTTAACAACGGCTTTCTGCACGTCCAAAAGGCAAACCTAAGGAAACCATCAGTCATTTGCTATTGCCATACGTTACACCGGTATAAGCCACTCGCATCCAGAGGAGTTTCTCTACCTGTACGTCGCAGTAGGTCTATCTGCTTGAATATCCTTGTCCCCAGCACTAACAGGTAACTGTGTTGCGTCTAATCTGCTAGCCAAGAAAAACACTTGTGATTTATAATGTAAATATCAAAGCAAAACAGTGGAAGAACATGAATTTTCTCTGCTTCCAGTAAGCAGCATTGCTTCTTGTTCCTGCTCGCTACCTGCACTGCCCGCCCCGTGTTTCCAGCATTGCTGCACGCTCGAGCAGGCAAGGGGGCTTGCCCGTTCAGGCATCCCAATAAAATTTCTACAAACCCCTCTGCACTGCCTTGTAAGCAGCAGTCAACAGAGACACCCCCAAAGCCTTCAAGCTGCTCCATGAGCACAAATGATGCTTTCAGGAGAGCTTCCGACCCAGGTCTCCAGACACGAAAGATGGTTCAGATCAGCCCAAGCTATTTCACCAAAGGGGAAGTACGAGGAGGCAAATGCGAAGGTGCACGATAAAAATACACATGCAACCAGCATTTGACTGCAGGGACCTACAATCTGGCAGTCGGASACATCCCTTTTTTTTTAACCTTTTGTTCATTGTTTTAGTAATTTTATCTTTTGATGACAGATGAGGCGGATATTGCTAGGAAACTATGATTTCTTTGACTCAGTGTTCTGCAGGGAGAATGAGGGAAATATGCCAGAAATGGAGAGAAATTTCCCAGGGGCAGAAAATGAAAAATTAATGAAACGCTAAGCAGAGTATGTCAAGTGAAAGAAAAAAAGGGATAAGAACAATTAAAGTCAAAAGATGCTCTGAAAAGGCCAAGATGATCAGCAACACGCAGGAGTGAGATCCTGAGGAACTTCTCTGATGAAAGTCCTTTAACTCCCCATTAGGACCAAAAGAGAGACTGGAAGAGTTCAGATCCAGGCAGCATCAGGGTCTCTAAGCTTGATCTTAACACTGGGAAAAGCTACTGGAAGTAACTTGAATAAAGAGTGACACAGATTTCAGACGAGACGCAGAGGTGGACGTATTTATTTTTCTTCTTGTGGGGAGGTGATGCTAAAAGAGACCTGGGCTGAGTAAGTCGTTTGCATTCACTTGGCTTTCAGCAGGCAAAGCAAGATTTTTACAGTCAGCTACCGCCAGTGGAGAAGACTCTGTAGATACGTGCTAATTTATCAGGGAAGGGAAAAAGTAATGCACACAGACTAACTTTCCTTATCGCATGTAAGGCTCTGGTGATGTCCGCCCGTGACGTCTGGCTATCGAAGGACTGAGCGTGAGCGCAAAGCCCAGATTTGCTGCTCCTGCCTTCCAGCCGCCTGGCTGCCTGTAAACTGTTTTAGCAGAGTAGTTAACAGCTCCAAATCCCTGTCTCACTAACCTAATCGCAGCTTGGGGCTGCCAAACCGACTCTGCACACTGATCCTCAAGCAGCCCCCAGACCTCAGGTTTGCTATGCAGAGTCCCAGTTTGGAGACAGCTTGCTCTCAAGCGGGGGGAAGCAGGAGAAAGCCATGAATTTAGGTCTAAACTCGAGAAGGTGCTTGGGCATATGGTTATGCCTTTCTGGGACAGGGCTGTTTTCCTAGATCAGTGACACTTCAGCTTGCTAATAATAGCACTGGGAAAGACTAAATGCAGAGACAAAGAAATCAGAAAATAGATCAATCATATTTCTGAGAATAGGAGAGAGAGGGGATAATTCTGGAAAACAAATCGTGGAAAGGACTACCCCTAGTTACACCAAAGAAGGTGTAAGATGGAGATAAAGAAAGCATTACTGGTGACGACAACAACAACACAAGAAGCCAGGACAGCACCTGGTTCGCAAAAATTAGAAAGAGGCTTCCTATGGGCCATATCCCAGGGGCCAATATATTTTGCAAGGAACAGTGATCACACCAAGTCTCCTTAACTCTTTTTTAAAAAGATGTTTCCACTGTTAATTTTCAAACAGGGGTGCAGCGCAGCCAGGTTGCATGGTGAGTGCCGCATGCAAGTCAATACAAGGCAAGTTGTAGTCTCACACCGAAGCAGCTAGCATTCCTGTTTTGTAGAAACAGGGTAAGGGGAATTGTCAGATGAAAAGYGAGGTGCCGAGCTGCTTTGATGAAAGGTAACAGACAGGTCTCACTCTTCTATGCCACTGTTTCAAAGCCTGATTTTTCAATCACTTTTAATAATTTCTCTTGGATCCAAAATAAATGTGGACAGATGACATGGTACCTAGACAAAATCCGACTCTCTCAGAGGGAGGAGGAATGGTCCCAAGGTTAGTAGGAGCTCAACTTTTAAAGCCAAAGAAAGTAAAATTTTTCCAATATGCAGCCATTACATTTCCTTTCTGTGCATCTCCTCCTTCCTGTAAAAGGAAAATGCTCATGATGAAGCAAGATCCAATGTATATATTCATGTATCTATATAAAGTGTAATGCTGAAAGAATCCTGCTGCCAGAAATCCAGGCTGCTGGGGGAACGAAACTGTGCTGAAATGCACTGCAGCAATTCCTTCATGACTCAGTGGGCATCTTCTAAAACTCTGAAATGAGCCGCACTGCAGAGCCTCTTCCCACAGCTCCGAGACAGCCCAGGCGGTTTGCATCGGAAATGTCACAACAGGAGAAACGGTCACGTTTCTCCCAAATTCATCAGCAGGCTTTTCCCACAATGGAGCTCTTCACCCACTGGACAAGAATAAACATGTCATAACCAGCTGCCCACCTGCAGCCCGAGGTTAAAGCGCTGTTCACCACAACCGAGTTAGACGTGAAGCAAGCGGCCAGGGCGAAGAGGCGGCTCTCCTGCCGCGCTGGACAGAAAACGGCAGCGAACGCGCTGCTTCCCAGCCAGTCCTGCCGGGATCCTCCACGCCTCAGGCCAGCATACAAACTGGAAATATCATAGAATCATAGAATCAGTAAGGTTGGAAGGGACCTCTGGAGATCATCTAGTCCAACCCCCCTGCTCAGCAGGGTCACCTAGAGCTTGTTAGACAGGGTTGCATCCAGGCGGGCCTTGAAGATCTCCAGAGAAGGAGACTCCACAACCTCTCTGGGCAACCTGGTCCAGTGCTCCGTCACGCATACAGTGAGGAAATTCCCCCTCACGBTCAGGCGGAACTTCCTGTGCTTCARTTTCTGCCCATTGCCTCTTGTCCTGTCACACGGGGCAACTGAAAAGAGTTTGTCMCCATCCCCTTGACACCCTCCCTTCAGGTACTTGTACACATTGATAAGATCCCCCCTCAGTCTTCTCTTCCCCAGGCTGAAGAGGCCCAGCTCTCGCAGCCGCCCCTCGTAGGGCAGGTGCTCCAGCCCTCTGATCATSTTYGTAGCCCTACGCTGGACTCTCTCCAGTAGCTCCATGTCTCTCTTAATATCCCTTAGACAACTTGATCCCTTTATCCCCTGGCCAAATATGCACATAAAGGCAGAGCAGAACCCAAGCCCAAATCTGAATGTAGGGCATTAGAGACCCTTCAATTGACAAGGACCCCAGAAATCTTTTCTTTTTACCTCCCGAGCAGCAGACGGATCARTCCCTTAAGCTCTGGTGGCTGTGTGGAGAAGCAGGCACTGAGGTCCTCCTAAGATGTATTCTGCAGGGCGACACTTCTCGTGCGCTGGTGTCAGTTGAACTGCACGGCATAAAACCTAGGCAGGCGCCTTTCAAACTAAACCGCTGGAGGCAGCAAAGGCAAAGGTGGAAAGCCAAGGGCCAGATTCTGACTTCAGGTACCCCTGCACAGACTCGTAAGACTCTGGGTTTGCAAGGGGGTTGCTGCAGGCATAGCGAGTCTTTTTACCACGTTTATCGTAACATCAGATTTTAAAGCACTGGCACAACGGTRAGCAATGAAATCACAGCCTGATTTTACTCTTGGATCCACAGCTGTTTATCTGAATTTTTGGCAGTCATCTCCACGAGCTAAAGTTTTCACTGGGCTCTTTGTTTGGTACAGGCCAGATCCTCAGCAGCTGGTGTCAGCAGCTGTAATTTCACATAGCTTCAGCGAAGCCCTGGGAGCTGTTATGATTTATCCCAGCTGAGGATCTGGCTCACACTATAAGAGAGATCACATCATAGTGGAAACTGCTGCACCAGGGAGCGAGGCAGCGGAGCCATCAAGTCTGCCATCTGGCTTGGCGGTAGGAGAGGTTGATACTTGAAAGGGAGATCAGGAAGGAAAATCCCCACCATGCTGCTACCTGGCTGGGCAACCCTGCACAGCGTTTGTGGGGCCAATAAACCTCTTTGTCCCTGCTGCRTGTGATTATTTCTTATTCTGAAGCACGTCTTTCCACAGGCTAGCACTGTCTGTTATTGTACGTTACGGCACCCAATGTGTATAAATYAGTTATCACAGAGCAGCATCGTTGAGCATCCACTCGCACAACTGAGGCCTAAATGAAACTCAGCACTCTGCAGATTTGAACCCTCTAAACAGAAAAAAAAAGAAGAAGAAAAAAAACCCACTTCCGTATTCTGGGTAAAATCCAATCCAAGGTACTAACCAGAGGAAGTTGGGGAGCGCTTTGCATAAGGAAGGGCAAGAAGGAGCCGCTACGCAGGGCTCTCCGCAAAGGGGAGGTGGCGYGCAGCAAGGACGGTTTACCCTGGAGCCCTCTTTCTGCAGTTACATGTTATGAATCGCGTCACCCCACGATACATCCTGGCCCCGGGGCTTCCCGGTGCCTCTGTGTGGTCCTGCGTTCCCTTGCAGAATAACGTAATCCAACCCTTCAAAAATCCCCAGCCCGAGGCTGTCTCAGCAGCAGGCACGTCCCCAAACAGCCCCTTGACTTGTCCCGGGCGGCTGGGCCACACGTGCGGCTGATGCCGCTCTGCACCGGGGCCGCATGGGCCACGTCCATGCCATTCTCCTGTTTTCAGATTTACCAAGTTTGATGGGTGCTTACTACCAGCCGCCTAACAGCACGGTCTGCAACCTTAACATATTACTGCTCCCGCTAAAGTCTTTCCAAACCCTTTCACATAATTATGGAAAAGGCCAAAAGGGTTTGTTTTTGATAAGCAGGTTTGTGTGGCGGGTGATCACTAAAATAGCATTTCAGCTTGTCAGAGCGTCTCCTTGTAAGAAGATCTCAGTATTAGGAGGTTGAGAAAATCAGTATGTGAAGCTGAACGACACCATAAAAGCCATGCTATCTGTCAAAGTCATCAACAACCTTCTTGGTGGGATTTAACAGGAAAACTCCCAGCTCAAAGCTTGTCAGCTCTATCTTCTACACCAGATAACGTATTTAGCAGCAAAACTCCTTCACGTGATACCAAAAAAAGATATATTTGACCACAGAAGGGAACATCAGATTTTAGATTCTTGTTTTTCAATTGGTGATGAACATGCAATAAAGAGGAAAAAGGAAAGCTATAAAACAACCGAGAAAAGATCRACCTCTCTAAATACTTCTGAGTCAGACTGGAAACTTTTCCTGCCAGAGGATGGTAAATACCTGATCTGCAGGACTTTCAGAATTGCAAGTCTAAAATTTCCTAATTTAACAATTAGGTTTGAAACTTCTACAGAGTATTACCAGACTTTGATAGTCACCAAGCAGAAAGCAATTTATTATGGAGAGATCCTCTTGTAGTCTATCTAGAAAAGCTTTTATGCTGCTACCCCTATTGCGGAAATGGCTAGATGAAAAGGGTGCTTCCATTCAGCCCAGAGTCCCCATATAACCCTGGAAGAAATGGCAGCAGAACATATGAGCAAAAATCCACACTAACCAAGCGTCAAGACAATTTGAACAGGGCAAAGCAAAGGTATCTTTCTAGTGCACACGTCTTTCCCAAACAGCTGCGTTCACTTCCTGGCTATGAGCCACAGGGCAGCCACTACCTGAGCGTCAGAGTGGGCGAGTGGCCAAGGAGTTTGCTCAAACGGTGGGTTAGAGACTGACTGCTCTAATGGGAGATGACACTGCATGACTCGTGCCAGGGTCGCCTTGTTACCTACCGTGTTTAACTGAGAGCATATGGTCGCTTCTACCTGCAGAGAATCTAGCCTGAAATCCTCCCCCCACCGCCTTACTGCAGTCAAAATAAACTCTTTGCCATTCCTCACATTATTTAGTACAGATGCACATCAGCTTCTACAGGAACTGGCTCTGAGCGGTCATCGCCCCATGCATAACCGAGCGAGGCACTAGCGTGCTGCTCGGAGGGTTTATTGAATCACTGAGGACTCACTTGGTATGAACAAAGGCACATTTGACCTTTCTACGAGAAGGAGCTAGCATAAAAATTGCCCCTTGAAACCTGCATCAATCGGCAACGTTAAAAGCGGCAGCCTTCATTCTTGACAGTAAATCTGTAACTCAGAGCTTCGCAATAGTAAAGTCAAACTGCTGAGCAGCAGGGATAAGGAGGGCATCTGACACATAACAGGTATCAGATTTTATCATCCACAGAGCAGTGGATGTTGTCTACTTTGACTTCAGTAAGGTAGATACTTTTGACACTGTCTCCCGTAACAACCTCATAGGCAAGCTCAGGAAGTGTGGGTTAGACGAGCGGACAGTGGGGTGGATTGAGAACTGGCTGAAAGGCAGAGCTCAGAGGGTCATCTCAGTGGCGTGGAGTCTAGTTGGAGGCCTGTGGCTAGTTGCATCCCACAGGGCTCAGTACTGGGTCCCATCCTGTTCAACTTTTTCATCAATGACCGGGATGAGGGGACAGAGTGCCTCCTCAGCAAGTTTGCTGATGATACCAAGCTGGGAGGAGTGGCTGACACACCTGAGGGCTGTGCTGCCATTCAGAGAGACCTGGACAGRCTGGAGAGCTGGGCAGAGAGGAACCTCATGAGGTTCAACAAGGGCAAGTGCAGGGTCCTGCACCTAGGGAGGAATAACTCCATGCACCAGTAAAGGGTGGGGACTGACCTGCTGGAAAGCAGCTCTGCAGAGAAGGACCTGGGAGTGCTGGTGGATGACAAGTTGACCATGAGCCAGCAACGTGCCTTTGTGGCCAAGAAGGCCAATGGTCTCCTGGGGTGCATTAGGAAGAGTGTTGCCAGAAGGTTGACGGGGGTGATCCTGCCCCTCTAGTCTGCCCCAGTGAGGCCTCATCTGGAGTACTGTGTCCAGTTCTGGGCTCCCCAGGACAAGAGAGACATGGAGCTGCTGGAGAGAGTCCAGCATAGGGCTATGAACATGACTAGGGGACTAGAGCACCTGCCCTACGAGGAAAGGCTGTGAGAGCTGGGCCTGTTTAGCCTAGAGAAGTGAAGGCCTAGAGGGGATCTTATCAATGTCTACAAATACCTTAAGGGAGGGTGTCAATAAGATGGGGCCCTATTCTTCTCAGTGGTGCCCAGTGAGAGGACAGGCGCAAACCGAAACACGTATTCCATCTGAACATGAGGAAAAATCACTGTGAGAGCAACAGAGCACTGGGACAGTTGCCAAAAGAGGTTGTGTCTGCTTCTCTGGGGATATTCAAAACTTGCCTGGATGCGACCTTGTACAACATGTGCTACCTGTCATGTTATATATAGACAGCAGAGTGTATCCTGGACCAACTGCTCAGGCAGGAGGAAGCTGAGAGTCTATCTGTTAGGACAGAGAAATGAAATAGATTCTGATGTCACCTGCGTAATGAATTTCCTTTGCCCGCTCAAGCACTGTTCTAAAATTCTTTGTTCTTCAGTGTTTGCAGGTCACCTCTTAGATAAACTAGTTTCTAGCTAAACTTCTAATGAAGAACGAGATGACCGAGTGTCCCCAGGGCCCAGAAAGCCCCGCAGGCCACGCCTGGCTACCAGGTGCTGCTGAAGGTGAGACGGCCAGGTCAGGTGTCCCGCGTCTCCACATCAGGCCAGCAATCACCTCTCTGCTCAGCACAGCTGAGAGCACCAGCTTCGGCTGCTCGAGCCAAACACTAGCAAAGTAATTTGTGATGCTCAAGATAACTGGTACAGCTACACAAGGCTGTGTATGACTGTTTCCAGAAACGTGACATTATTTATATAGCACCACAGGGGACTTTGTGCTATAGTCCCCTTTTGGAAATTCAAAGACAAATAAATCATGACAGAGTCTCTTCCTGAGGGGTTTTGTAATGTACAACTCAAGCCCTCCGGGATGTTAAATGCCTCCTTTGAGGTGCTATCAGCTCCCATTGGCTTTAATAGGCACAAAGATGCTCAACACCTTGATAGATAGCCCTTTCAAATTACTTTAATCTCCAGCAGTGTGTCCACTTACTTAGTTTTAACAAAATGAGGAAGCAGATGATGAACGTACCGAGGAACAATACTCCGTAAGGAACAAATGGAGGATGGTACCATCCAGATTTTCATCTCTAGGTTCTTCACTACAGTGCTTTGCTGTGAGAGATGGAAATCTCCAAGAGGCTGAGCAGAAAAGTAGCCTTACCTGAAAGGGCAGCAAGACAAAAATGAAAATACTGCATCCAAAGCTGACATGCAGCAAGTTTGGGGAACGACAGCTCTCCGTCCTAAACTGTGTTGCTTGTTTGTTTGATCATTTTCATCACATTTGCTTTATGATTTTTAGCTGTGTCTATTGTAATAGTAAAACCATCTACAACGCAAAAACACCTTCCCAAACAGGCAACTGATCCAAATCTAAGAGAAGTGGAGGGGAGGTCCCACATCTTCAGACTATAAATCTGATTTAGCTACTGCAAAGCCCAATCTTTTAATTAAATTTCCTCTTTTTATAAAAGACTTTTTTCCTCCAGAATCCTCTTGCTGCATTGGGTTTGGGCTTTCTTCTTGTTGGCCTTTCTCTCTCTCTCTCTTTTTTTTTAAAAATAAATCTTTAAATCTCCAGGTAATTTAAGCTGCTTGCTCCACGTAATCCTTACTCAGGGGACTGCTACATTTCCATAAAAATTTCAACACTAGAGACAGGTCAATCTTTATAACAAAACTTATATTGCTGGAGTTGTAACACTTGAGACACAGAATCAACATAATATTTATGTGCTTTATTTACTTGCACCTTTGATGATTCACAGTGAAGGTTGTGGGCTTTTTTTAACTTAAATTGTTTATATTTTCATATAGGCAGGAACAGATCACGACACTCTTCTACCAAATAGTACAGAACCAACCTTTCTAGTCAATAAGCAAGAAAACAAAATCACTATACTATACTACATGCAGGAGGGAAAACACTATTCACCTTTTTAGCACTATTCATTTGAAGACCTGCAAGCATTTTGAAGATATCAAGGAGGGTGAAGAGCCAATGTCCATTAAAGTCACAGAAGTCATCCTACAGATTTCAAAGTATTTGTATCAGTGCCTGATTCTTACAAGTAGTGAAAGAGAGAAGTGCTATCACCTCTTTTTTTTTTTTTTTTGGAGGGGGGGCTACTAGAAGAAAAGTCAAAAAAACCCACTCCAAAGCAGGTGAGCAGCTCCCCCCTTCCGTGAGTGAGGTTTGCACTTCCACAGTATCTGCTCAGGCCAGGCACTGCATCAGTTTTCATTTCCAGATATATAGGTATATACCAACCAGCCAGAGGAAGGGCACCCCGAATTTATTTGTGGGTTACAAATAGCAAGGAACACTGAGCCTTCCCCCGGGAGGCTGCCCTACGCAAACACACAGGTACAGGCTGGCACCTACGGGYGAGGTGGTTCGGCTCCCGCAGTGCATCTGCCCCAAGAGCAGGATCCAGCTGCTCGTGCTCCCGGGTCTGCACAGCAAGGCTCCCCCAGCACCCACGTGCGCACGCACACACGTTACTCTGCCCTCCCTTCAGCCACAAGTGTGAAGTACGCAGGGACGTTCGCACCCAAGTAGCTCTAAAAATGGAGAGCGTAACTCTACTTTATGTCCACAGTTTTCAAAGATAGATCTTGTGAGTAGAACTACTTCTAGTTCCAGAGACAGAAATATAAATATAGGTGGTGTCCTAAGAATAAACCTCTTCTAGACAGATAGAGACACAAAACGGCCAGAGGAGAGAGCCGAGCTTATTTATAGATCAACGCAAAACACYAGAAGGTGATCTAGCCGTGTCAGCCTCTCTTTCCCAAAGGACTCCTTAAACATGTTRTTGTTTTCAGTGGGATTTCATTCCAGTGAGAGAAAATAAACCAAAGACACGCGCTTACTCCCCTCTAAAAGGGTGGTTGGCTTTATGAGTTAATAATAAACCCATTCTTATTAAATTTTATTCCTGTGAAAGACGAACAGCAGCAGCACACACAGAGCAATTGCTCTGACTTAAGTTCCACGTTTTCCCAGTTCAGTAAGAGGATCTTTCAAAAACAGTTTTCCTTGGCATCCTGCACTTCATGTGGGGCTAAATTTCAAATGAGGACTGCTTTTTGTAGGTGCATTTTTGCTTCCACCACAATTAAGGCACTGCRTAATTAGGGCACCCCATTTACCAGCTGTTAAGGAGGAAAAGTAAGGCCAAATACTTGCGCTTCTTAGTGCTTTCTTGTGGCTACAGGTCAAAGATGGAGAGAGTATTTTGATTTGTACCCCAAATTCATTTAGAAGGTTCAAAACCATGAGAAAGACTCAGTGCTTAAAAAACTGTAGGCCAGAGTGTTCTGCATTAACCATTACATCTTGTACACAACAGTATCAGATTGCTCTACTTGCTTGCCATAGATCTAATTCAGGTTGCTGTTCACAACCTGTTTTAGCAAACTCAGAGTCACCAGCACAGCTCAGAGAAGAGACTTTTCCCCTTGGGCTGACGAACCAGCCCTAGTTCAGTTGTTGCCTTATCTGTGATATATCTGGCTTTCTTCAAGACATGGACTTACTGCATGTTGTCCTGGCTCCCCTGAGGCAGTATGCTGGATGTCCACACTCCAGTTGAAGGTCCCATTACAGCCGCTGCATTACTTGCTTCAGCTGCCAACTAAAACGTGAGTGACAGAGCTGACTGCAGGAGCTGAGTGCTGCTCTACTCCTACATAGAAATGAACTACCCTTGCCATTATAAAACCAAATAACTTCAATATCCCTAATGCATTCCCACTTAACATCTCTGTGGAGAATGAAAATATCATCCCAGTTTTATAATAGATTTGCTCATGGTCTGTACCTGGGTGTGAAACCCCACACTAGATCTGCTCCTCTGTACACTAACAACCATGAGGGCAGCAACTGAGCAACAAACAGCTTTTTGTCAGCTGAATGCCACCTGAATATTCATCTGGATGCTGGCTGTAAGGGATGTTTTGCACTACCTGAACCAGGCAAAATGGCTAAAGGTCTTGGAGGAACTGAAATAATAAACTTTGTATCTACTAGCATTTGAATTTGTTTATATTATATTCAGTAATAATGTTCCATAATAGGAGTTGGTTGTGTGCTGTTTCCCTCTAAGTAATCCAGTTTAGATTTCTATGAACAGGCATAAGAAATCCCATGATCACCTCCACAGATTTCTTCTGATGTCCTTAATATGTTTTCTAGCAACTTTTATTTGGAAATAAAAATGCTTGTCAGGTATCATCTCATTTAATTAAGCCCTGAGGAAGGCAGATATGGCTGAAACACTGGCTGATAGTCATCTGTCTTCCAAATAAAAACTACTTGCAGATACAGAAAGGCTGTTTGAGTGGCTTTGGCAAGACACACAAGGTAATGCTTGCACTTCTTTGTATACAGATTTGCCCTCAGATTTAGGACTTTTAGGACTTTGTAGTGTATTTAGGACTTCTTTCAAGTCAACTTATGAGTTCTGCTATTGATTTGTATACTCTAAGGGCCCTTCTATTATTTAATATGTTTTTAAAAGGACCCTAAAATACTACAGACCAAAAAATAAAACTGTCTAGAATTGAAGTAGAGGGAGAAGAAAAGTTGCATTCCCACCAGATTGACTGCATTTTCCCAAGACCCACCTGGAGGGATGCCACTCGGGTTCGTGTTGACTGGATGAAATTCCTCCTTGACCTTAGAGTTAACATAAGCTCTCTCTAAGCATCTGAAGTGAGACTTTAAACCAGAGAGAGAGGTCTTGTATAGCCACACTGAGGTGAACTTCACCCATCCCAAAAGGACGTTTAGCTACATACAGGTATGTATGTGCATACAGGTGAGTGGTCCCCACTGACATCAAAAACKTGTCCAAGATTAAATGTGTTAGTAAATCCTGACAGCTCTGAGGCCCTGGGCTGCACATGCATTGAGGCAGAAGCTCATTATTTGCCTGACCCGGCTCTCCCCTGGCACGGCACAGCCTTGCTTGGAGAGCCAAAGTACATGAAACAGAGAGCTGTTTGGTGTTGGTAGCAGGGGTGCTGAAGTCACTGAGCTGAGCTATACCATATTCTTCCTCATTATTTATGAGATGACACTCTAATTACCTCGGACATGTTCCCAAAAGCATTCATTTATAGGCAGAGAGCAGCAGAGATTTTCTTTAAACACACAAGGATACACACTAACAATCAATCGCAAAATAGGCCGTGCCCGAGAGAATATGAAAACTCTTCAGTTTCCTGAGAGACACCTCATAGCCCCAAGACTGTGCCATGGTCTCACCAGGGTCAGGTACCGCTCTTACCATCTGCACCCAACAGTGCTCCATCTGATGTGGAGGGCCATCCACAGAAAGCAAGTGGCGTCCCGTCTTGACTTAGACTAACAGAATCATAGAATCAGTAAGGTTGGCAGGGACCTCTGGAGATCATCTAGTCCAACCTCTCTGTTCAAGCAGAGTCACCTAGAGCATGGTAGACAGGGTTGCATCCAGGCAGGCCTTGAAGATCTCCAGAGAAGGAGACTCCAAAATCCCTCCGGGCAACCTGTTCCAGTGCTTCGTCACTCTCACAGKGAAGAAATTCCCCATCATCACTGTCAGGCAGAACTTCCTGTGCTTCAATTTCTGCCCGTTGCTTCTTGTCTTGTCACACGGAACAACTGAAAAGAGTTTGTCACCATCCCCTTGACACCCTCCCTTCAGGTACTTATACACATTGATACACTTAAGTCGATGCCAAGAGTGAAAGACATCAAACAGTAATTAATTCTGACTGCAGACCTCTGCGCAAGGGGAGATAATGCTAAGGAACTAAATATTTTGTATTTTCCTATCTTGCTGTTCAAATATGGCCATAGGAGATGCTTTGAAGCATACTAGTAGCCTCCAACAGCTAATCTCATTCGTGAAACTATCAAGTTCTGCGATAGATTACCCCATAGGATTTTCCAAAAATGAAACAAATCAGAAAAAAAAAGATGCAAAGGTCAATAAAACCTCTTATGAAGTATCCATCAAGTGATGAATACTGTCATCGAAAGGTTATATCCACCTAAGAGCATTACAGACTGAAGCGTTTTGTGCTGCGATGCACAACAAGCAAGGAGGATGTTGTGAACAACTCAAACTGCTGAACAGTACTCCCTCTCTAGGCATCCAGTGTGGGAGGACGATAAATCCTCTTTCAATCCCATTCACAAGTCTGTGCACATCACACTAAATCTATCTGATGACACTGTCAGTAGCACTRTCTTATAAACCTCCATCTGCTGTCCAGCTTTTCAACATCCTCAGTAGGAGAGTCTGCACATCCACTCAGGCAYTAGCCAGTGACTCTAGTTGTCCTAAATGATCCTTCAAATTTTGGTAGCTGAACTATGTGACAGGAAAAGCCCAAAGCCTCACGAATTAAATGGTGTAACTACAAATTAGTTGGCAGTTCTAAGACGTCCTTAATGGAATCAAATAACAGGTCTGTCTGCCAGACAAAAGTGGATCTTTAAATAAACCTAACAAACTTCTGTATTCACCTTGAAATCTTAATGGAAATAGCTCTAATTTTAGAATGCAGCTGTCAAAAATGAGCAGTCTCATCCTTGCCCTCTTCTTGTCAAAGSTAGGAAAAAAGCTTCCCTCAACTTCACACAAAAAAGTTTCATCAACATCGCATGTTGTGGAACACTCAAAGTTAACATTTAAGCCATGTATCTGGTCAATCAATCAGAAATAACTGCACAAAAACATCTCCAAGCATAACATATGAAAACCATAATAAGTAGATTCAGTGTGACTGTTCACCTAGAGAAACAGCTTTCAGTGATGTTTACGAATGTCCTTCCACTTCAAACTTGCCTTACTCCTACAAGATTTTATCTGGGTTTGGCTCACTGTGCTCAGGGAAAACGTGGTTTCTATTTAAACCATAATCACAGCATTTTAAAGAAAAACTAAGGAGGGTGCACCTCAGGATCCTAATCCATATCATCATTCATGGCTCCTCAGACTGTGCTCAGTGCCCTCAGCTTCAGTTGATTGTAGGCATTCAGCATTTCCCTGGAAAAGCTTTTTATCATGCTTGACTACTGCCTTGAATCCATAACTCTTCAAACCCCAGTGCTTTTGAAGAAGGCCTGAGCATTGTTCATCCTAACYGGCCTTACAAATGCATACAAGAACATCTCTTGGCCCTGGTAAACCACCATGAAACCCAAATCCTGTTGAATACCAGGTAGCCCCTTCAGTGTAGTGGCAGGAAGAAAGGAGAAGACACAGCAGAGATGCGGGGCAGGGAATAGCAGAATACCTGGTTGTATCCCTTGAAAARGGGAGGAAGAGCAAGTCCCTCAGGTATATGCAGCTCCTGGATTCATGCAGCTACAGTATCCCCTAAGCAGGGCAGAATGTGGAAACACAGTTTAGCTGTAGTAAACATTATTTCCACAATCCCCAGAATATGAGCCCAGGGCATAAGATGAAAATCCCTGCATTTAAATTAAGCATGAAAGTGCAAAAGTACAAATCTGTTCTACCGTAATGCATGGGAGCACAACATACCTAAATACCCATGCATCAGTTAAAAACCAGACACTTCTAGGCACATCAGCCAGGTGGRAAATATACCTGGATTGTCTGTGTTCCTCTGAAGAGAACATCCCGTCCACCCTTAAATAAGGTTCATTTATTCATTTAAAGAACTATAATCTTTAAAAACCTGCTCTAGCCTTTGATCTCCAGTCATCAGTACAAAAGGCATTTAGAGTACGGCTCAGACTTAATTAGCTTGCTCCTTTTTTATACWTGACCTCAGTCATACTCTAATTAATCCATTTATAGTTAAAAATCTATCAGTCAAATCTCATACTTCATTCTTAAGACAGCTTCAGAAGTGGATCCACTCCTCCTCCTAATTCACTGCATTACTAGCAACATCCACCCCTTTTTTAGACTGCCCCACTTGCCAGCTAAGGAAAGAAAAAATACATATATACACCTCAAAGGAGTAACTGAGCTTGGATCATCCAGAAACTGTGCTCCTTGGCATACAGAACAAAAAAGAAAATCTGAGCCTTATTTTGCAAAAAAGGAGAACTCTGAAAAGCTGAGCTCCACCTCCAGTATTGCAAAAACCCATTGCTGCACTTAATGTACAGAACTGTCATGAGATTTAATTAGAGTACAAAATCCAGCAATTTAAGAATTTTCTCTCCTTAAAACATTTCTAGGGATTTGCTCAGAATTAGAGGATGGTTTAAACATTAAAGGTTTTTTTCCCCCTTTAATGAGATCTGCTGCATATTAGAAAACGAGACTTTATTTATCTATCACATGAACAACTGAATAATTTAATAACCTCTCTCAACTAAAACCAGCCTAATATATTTACACATTTTTATTTTGCACGTTAAATCTTTATTTTGTATTTGACTTCCAACRTATAAACAAATCTTAGTTTTACACCCCTTAAAAGTAAATAATTAGAATTCTGTACTTAAAATTTACTGCTATCCTTGCTATCATAAAAAGGCTTTCAGTTTATACTTGTATTTAACATAGAAATCCTACTAAGGTTACTGGCTATAGGTCCTAGTGAACATTTATAGAAGTGAACATTTATAGAGATTTTCCTCTTTTATTTTTTTTTAAGAAAACCTTTTACCTCATACAAAAATCAATTCCTGTCTATTTCATATCAAAAGTAGCACTGGGAATATTGTTAAATAATGCCCAATCGATCATTAGGGATCTAGGAGTGCTTGAACGTGTACTCAGTTAAATAGAGTTTCATAGAAAACTTCAGCATTTCAGTTTTTGGAATGTAATCCTCAAGTACTGGACACCTTAAAAGGTGTCCTTTTACCACGTCCTTCCGACACCGCTTCAGCTCTCATGAGGGCCAGGTTCTGCCACCCTTATGAACACCGGCGCAATGGAATGACCCAAGTACCATCCAACTTCAGTGCAGGTGATACAGTCCACTCATTAGGTGTGACTTTATGCAGTGTACAAAATGCTGCAAAATAAAATGCTATTAAACACAGAGATGATACGTGGGCACGTGCTTGGGATGTGACCCACCAAAGTCAACCAGAGGGACACTATGCTGTGAAACTGGATCGGGCTCCTGGACAGGGCTGTTGAAAAAGAAATGAACCATTCCTTAAAAATGATTTTAAAAGTTGAATCACAGACCTGGAGAAGGTAACTAGATAGATAGCAGCAATCAGAATTCATTTAAGAAATGAAGCAGGTTTTACGGCAGTTTCTTCTGCAGAAAGAGTTCATGCTAGAAGTCATCTTCTGAGACTACTGCACTTTACTAGTTTACTCAGTTTAATTTAGTTCACTAAAAACCCATCTAATAGTTCATTCAGAACTAAAAGGACGGAATATTGAAAAACAATAGGAAATACTGTTTTGCTCTTCTAATATATGAAGAAGAAAAGGGTGCAGAAAGCTGGGACCTAATCATTCTAAACAACAGGCTGATCAAAAACAATCAGTCTAGTTTATTACCTGGAAATAATACCAAAAAAATGCACACTTTTTCAATGAAAACATGCTTGATTATTTTAAAAAATCTCCATTGTATCCAGTGCTTTATTTTATTTTTATTTAAGTAGCTTTATTTAAACAATACCAAAATAACCTTACAGTGCAGGTTTTCTGCATTTTAATTGAATTTCAGCTTGCATCTATAGCAAGTTTGTTATAAATCACAAATAAAAAGCTGGTAAATTAAAAAATATTATTCACTATTTCCTAAGTGATTAAAGTCTAAAAGAATATAAAAAAAGAAATGCGAGGGTATATAATAACCTATGTTTGTGCATAGCGTATCGTCTTGATTGCAAAAAGTGCCATATTTGGTGTAAAAGCTGTATGTTAGGGCAAATCACCATGTCCTAATGTTTACTAAATACTATCATAGCAAACCAAAGCTCACCACTAAAAATATCAAAAAGGAAAAATTATAAACAAGGACACTTCTCATGCTAACGAGAAAGCCTGGATGCATTCTTGGTCTGACTGAGCGAGGGGTGCGTTTGCCCATTTTGGAGGGTAGAGTCCTTACTGGAAACAACCTAAGCGCATTGGTGCTGGCCTATCTTCTCTCCAAATGTTATTCAGGGGCTACACATGATCACAACAAATGGAAAGGCTTAATCTGTGCACAGCTGCTGGTGTACACTCCACTCAGTCTTTCTTAACAGAAAAGCACATGCTTGTATTAATATTTATTAAGGCCTTCTAATGGCACTGGCCTATCTGTGCACTTCCACTTCAATCCACAGYTGCCTCACAAGAGCATGGCATGAAATAAATCAGCTCCCCATCGGCAGTATCTGCTTCACTAGCTGCAATATATGACTGTGCATTGCAGCAAAATGCACGTTAGGAGGTTTCCACCTGAAGCAGTTATTCCCTTCTGATTGCAAATAGTCTACRGCAAGGCATAGAGTGCAAGACTGCAGACTACTGTTGTCTCTCATTGCTCCCTTCCAGGTGACCTGGGTCCACCAAGTCAGAGAGACTCTTTAATCAAGCAAAGCAGGAGAAGAAAAAATGAGCAAGGAAAATCAAGCAGGTTGTGCAGAACTATATGCTATACAGAAAAAAGAGCAAAGCCCTAAGGCACTCTTTGTAGTCTCTGGAATATATTCAGTGTGGATTTTAATCACCATTTTTTCCAGTCCTCACTAACATTTTGAAGCATCTTAACTCTTCATCTCTCACAGACCTTTGGTTTTGCACAGGGCTGCAGGTGGTACAAGCATCCCTTCTCGATGGGGCTCGGAAAGACTTGTTGGCAACAACCACAGGGGGCAACAACATTAAATGRTTTTTTTCTTGGCTGGATGCAAATGGCATCAGAGATGGAATCAAAGAAGTGAACAGAGAAAYAGGGTCATCCAGGGAGCAATTCATCTGATTTGAAAGAGATGTCCAAAATAGTCAGATGCATCACTCTCTAGAAGTGTCTGTATCTCTTAATTAACAAYAAAGAACTTCTGATTTGTCCAGATGTAGGTGTAAACACTGTAAACTTCTGTAGTAGGAGCTATAACTGCATCCTTAGCACCTTCAGAGAGCTAAGCTGCTCGGATGTCTTTGAGTTTTCTCTACCTGGAGTTTTACAGTTAACAGCACACCACTATGTTTAAGCCCAACAGCACAACACGTCCCGGTTTTTAGAGTGAACATTTTCAGAAAATTGCATAGGTTTCTAACTATGGCGTGAAGATTTTCCACAGTTTAGCCAAAAACAATGGTGCAACAGCCATTCGTACCTTTGAAATCTCTCAACTGGCTAGGTTAAGACTAAAGTCAAAGTAGATCAAAGTGCATTGCTCGACAGAGTGGTCTGCTGGGCAACAGTGAGCAGGCATGCTCTGCTTTCCAGCAATCTCACCTTTACTTGGCCACCTCACAGCCAGCCAGTCACCTGCCYGCAGTCCCCATATCTAGGTGTGGCTGGGAGCGAGCTCTGTCCAYGGCACTTGGGATGAGGATCCAGGAACATACCCAAGGAGACAGGCCAACCATGCAGAAGCTCCTGCTTGAGCAACCTTTGCTTGCATGAGCCAAGAGCCTAAAGAGTTACCACTTGCCACTTGCCAAGGAAATGGCAACCTCAAAAGACAAGACACACAGAGTAGGAGAAAGAAAGAAGTGTGACCCACCCTATTTATATTAAAAGCCAGCTGCAATATCAGAGAGGTGAAGAGCTAGGAAGACATCCTAGCCTAGGAGCCATCTCAATCCAGCGCAGTCAAGTGTTCGAGTAAAAGAATATCCTTCCTTTCCAAAACGAAAAAAAAGGAAAAATCTAATAAATATTTTCTTCTAAAAGAAAATACTTGTATGTAAGAGAAAATACAAGTAGTGAGGATACAACTACCTATAGTAATCAGCACAGTATTGGCATTCAGATCTCTAAAACAACGATATTCTTGGGACAGTAGTAAGTAGCTGACTTTTTCCAAGCATTAGCATAGTGCAGTCTCTGGCTAAAGTGAAAATGAGACCATGTTATCTTTAGTTCACCACTGATTCCAGGTTCTCATAGCCTGCTTTTCATTTTCATCGAGCCTACTTCATTACCCTGGTCTTGATGCAAATTAAAATAAAGTCATCAGTCTCTAGACAGATATACAATTTTTGTTAGAAAGGCGATGAACCCTGTTCCTGTTCCTGCAAACAATTATGCAGTAAGCGGTCTAATTTCCTACAGATGGCTTAATGAGGTTGTATATGTGTAAAAAGTTACCCACAGGCGTATTTGCAATAGAAAGGCCATGGTTATCGCTGAGCTGCACGGTTTTCCAGAGACCCAAATGATGAGCGCAACAAAAGCAATACTACAAATTCATCATTGCATTAACTATTTCAGAATCATTCTTTAATAGTTAAACCTGTTGCTAATATTTTTAATGATGAAACATCATTCAGGAGGAAGAACTTCCTGCATTGTACAGTGGTGGAGACACCAGCACAKGCACAGCCAACCTGTGGGTCTTTGGCGTCTCCAGGGTCTAAATAGAGCTCACATGCCGGGATGGCATTAAGGACAGTCACCTCTGAAGGAACAACTTCCCCCAGGATGGTAGGCCATGTCCAGGTGAGGTGCAGTTGCAGCGGGATAGGAGACCAGGCACGTCTTTGTGACAGGAGTGGGAATAACACTCACGGGAGAAGCCCCAGAATCTCATTAATCCCTGTGTCCCCCCAGTCCAYAGCACACATAGAAACAGGCCAGTGGCCAGCCAGGGCAGTCTCCCCACAACCATTCAAGTCTTCCCATGACTATAGTGGGATGTTTTCAGAACCAAGTCCAGCATTACCACCCCTACAGTTCCTCAGGACACAAGTTCTCTCAGTAGATTTCTTCAAACTTTTTGAGGGCCAAGCACATTTGATCTGCTGTAGCCCTTGGTTCTTTATGACAGGCCAACAGTGATGCCTTCCACCTCTCATATATGTATTTTTAGCCAAATCCCAAATGAAACGGGGAGACCAAAAGCTGTCAGAACCTGAAGACAAGGTAGCCTCAAGTATCCTTGAGTGAGGCTGAGAGACTGGGTACATTTCCTTTGAAGTCTGCATGGAGCATGTGCTCTGCGGGAGCTGAGTAAGGAGCATATGGCCCAGAGACTTTCAAAGAGATTTTGAAAAGAAAAAGTGGGTTTTTCAAATTCCCCTGTGTGTTCCTAGAAAGCTGCACAAACCACGTAAAAGGAAAAAATGTTCATCTTCAAAAGACACRCACAAACAAAAAAAACCCAGCAGTTCAAATCTCAGAAGAAGTGACGCTCTATGGGAAGGGAGGCAGTAGTAATCCTTAGAACATATACACATATACTCTCTAGTATTTCTCCCATTTAGGGGCCTAATATTCCTACAGCTATTCCTACATCTATTACCAGAAGTCAGGAAGGCTCCTTGCTTTGCTCAAATGCCAGGCAGACCCTGGAAGGGCTCACAGGGCAGGAACCGGGACAAGTGGACCTCCACTTAGGAGACAGAAGAGATAAGGGACGTGCTGTCACATATGTATCTGCAGGAAAGCTGTACTGCAAATACCTTGAGAAGATGGAGCTGGAAGAGACTGGCTGGACAAGTACAAAATTAGCAAAAACAGGCAAAAGGAAATATATACATAAATAAATTAAAGAGAGACTCTCCTATGTAGAACAAATAGATCTCCTGGTAATTTCAGACCCAGTGCTACTGTCAAAATAATTAGCAGAGAAGCAGAATCTATGGTATGTTATTGAGACTAGAAAGAACTGCTCAGGGACAATTGCTACCCTGGGTTAGACCTCGTTAACCCTAGTTAAGCCAAAGGGAATTACGTGCTACAAACCAGATCATAATTTGGCTTTAGATTTATCACGTGTTTACACAAACAGATTAAGCAGTCCATTTCTGCTTCCAGACACCCTCACTGACTACACGTGGGAAAATACTAATAAAATTGTGCTATTTTGTATTTGCACAGCACTTTGCAGTCCCAATCAAGCTAGTCAAAGCTCAGATCAGACAACTCTCGTTTGCCCGACTACCTCACAGGACGTCACAGAGTGAATCTGGCCACCCAGCACCTCCAGGAGCTGGGAACAGCCAGCTCCCCTTGCCACCACATGCAAACTGGAGTAGATGCTTTGTCCATGTCAGGAGCATTTGGTTGAACTCAGATTCACAGGCTATATTTGATGAATAAATTAAACACAGTCTAGAAGGCAACACTTTTTGCTGTTAAATGAATGGTGCCTAGCACAATTTTGGCTTGAGCTCACTAGCATTTTCCTAAACAATTTCCAACCATGACAGTATAGGCTATGGTCCACTCCTGACAGGCAATGATCATGTATCCACCCTGGTCGGGAGGCACAAACCTGGTGGTCTCATGCCAGATGGCCTCATTGCTAGGGAACAGACTCAAGCACATGCAACTTGCCCGTACAGATGTACTACGGAGCCCAAGTTGAGTGGCTTTCGCGACAGGACAGTTATTAATTAGCTTTACACTGAGGATGAGAATTAATTCCCCTTCCCACTGTGAGCACGAGCGCACACAGGGCAGTGGTGGGTGTTTGCCGTCTGTTCTCCTTCCCCACCCCAAGACCACACGGGTGGGCGCTGGGCAGGTTGGGACAGGGAGGGAAGCCTTGCGGCACCCATCTGTCCTGCAGGTGGGCAAGCACAGTCCTTTCCCCCCCACACACATCTCCGGGTTTGGCCTTAAAAGCACAAGCACTGCAAACCTCTGAACGAGCTGGGACAAAGCGGAGGCACAAAATGGACAGGGAGGACAATATGAATGGGAAAAGCTAAAGGTATGTATGGTCTGGGCTTAAACATCCTACAGTTTCTCTTCCTACGGAGCACCAGCTAACTGCATTTCTACGGTAAAGCGATGTATATCCCTGTGCGCTATGCAAACAGCAAGTGACTCGGAGGCGAGCAGAGTCGATCAATCTGCTACAGCTGAGCACTTCCAAGTCCACTCTTGTCACTTGGGGATTCGTAACACTTGTGCTTTGGGATGCAAAACAAACAGCAATCGCTTCTGTACACACCGATCGAGGCAGCGCACGAAAATCAAGCTGGACAAGAGCGGGCTGCTCAACCTGGAGGATTTCATTAGAAGCCTGAACTGTCTGCAGGGTTTCATGTTTTACTCTTGCTAACTTACAAATTTATTGCTTTTATTTGAACGGAAAATTCACAATCTCAAATATCAAGAAGTTACGTTCAATTTCCTCCTGGCATTTTGACCTYCTCAACATGAGGGAATTAACTCTTAAAGAGCCAGTTAAGTGGGGCTGCAAAGAATACATTCATTACAAGGCTATGAGGACAAGGCTCTATGYTGGGGACCTCCTAGACACAGGAGATACCTCCTTACCTCAGTRGAGGACTGTAGAACAGTCCTGACCTTTTGCAAAAGTGTCCACAGAAACAGGGACAAATCCGGCCGAGTTCAGWGTAGATTCACAATATGAAAACTCAAAAACATTTCTTCTTGAATTTATCTTTTTAATTTGCTATATAAGAAGAACCCGGTGGCCCTCAGTTTTCCCCTTTTTAGTGAAACAGTACACGTGGCCAGTGATTTCAGATAAGATTCCCTGAAGTAAATCAATCCCTGAGTTTCATTTTGGACATTGCTGAAAATGTCACCTATCGAGATGAAAGGAAATTCATATTCATTAAAAGTTACTTCAGTCTTTGAAAAGAAAGGAAGTAGGGGGAGATTTCACCTTATTATTTGCAAAAAGAAAGCTAATTAAAAAAACAGAAAATGTGAAAATCTCATCTGTCATTTCAGTTGTGAATATGCCCAACTCCACTAAAATCGATGAAGAGAACTCAGTGCGATTTCATTTAAAAATCTATTTGCTAGGCTGCTGGAAGGCGCTGCCTGGTACAGCATTCCCTCCACAGTGGTCTGGTTCAAATCCAGACTGTGAAAGTTATCATCAGCATGCAATATCTGGCTTCCATGAAATTATTTCCAAGCATCCATAGTCTTTAGAAGGTACAGATGCCCACATCTAAAAGCTGCTATCATAACTGGCATCTTTGTTGGCTGTTTCAGCAGCAATGCCAAGAAAGTGAACGTGCATGGAAAATGACTGTCTCTTCCTCCAGTYGCTCAGAATAGGTTTGCCCAAAGCTTTTGCTGTCCTCAAAGGAGAGCGATGCTGGAAAACCTGCCTCTACATCTTGAGGAACAACATGAAACTGCAGATGTTACAAGCCAACAGCTTCCAGCTGCTCACTTCCAAGCCATGCGGGGACTTCCACGCAAACTGCATGAGCCTCTCTGTCCTGTGTTGTGCAAAGAGTTACTTCCCCAGTTGTCACCATCTTTGCATGCATACCCATACCAGCTGTTCAGTTTTCTTGCTGGTACAGACACACGGGATATYCTAGGTGGACACAGGATCTTAACGCCAAGCAGCAAAAGGGAAGTGACACTGAACTTCTCCAAGATATCAGGAGCGTTGATTCATGTTGGTTTTCACCCTCTGCAAGAGAGCAGTGAGGCGTAAGAGTGAAAGAAGGATGGTCCTTCACTGGCGTGAAGTTTTACAAGCATCCTCCCACCGCTCCCACCACCTTGCACATTTCAGAGCTTACAGAGCTTAAATACCATTGGATGCTTCTGCCTGGCAATAAATTAAGCCAAAGGCAATCTCTTAAAAAGCCATCATTATGTAAGGGTGTGGTTGCTCATYAGACTGAAGGATGGAAAACACAGCACACGCCACGTCACGTAATTCAGAATTGATTTCCAATCGTGACACATTTTAGAGAGGCCCAGCTACTCCCCGCTGCGGCCCTGGCACGCTCCAACCAGGGCTGTGTTCTGGCTCCTCTTCCCTTTCATCTCCTCCTGTTTGCCCAGCGCAGGAGAATATTTCAGCRTAATGGCTTCATCTTCCCTGCACATCAAAAGCAAAGCAAACAAGGAGTGCTGCTCCTATACTGGCAGCTCTCCATCACATTTTAAAACTCTTCCTTGAACCAAAAAAGCACATCACTCATTTTATTTTGCTACTTGTCAAAGAAGAGCTGGTTGCTAACAGCAAAAAGAGCCTCTTGTGAAACATGCCAACTCCTGGTCTCATCCTGCCAGGAGCTCCRTGCTCTCAGCACCCACAAACGCTCTGCTTCTTACAAGAAACTGGACCATGCAGATTTGGACCCTCTTAGAGACTCGGACGGTACATCTACTTTGAGCACTTTATTGAAGCCCTGCCACAACATCCTCAGCTTTTCAGTTCAGCTTTTTGCGTTTATTTAGATTTTACTTCTTCAGCTACCTCAGAGTTGTAATCCTTTTGTGCAGATGCCACTGAATAGGTGTTTATATCACTTCACTGCCAGCACTGCTTGGCACCCTTGTCTGCAAAAAGCTGAGACGCCAAGGGCTAAGGATGAAATCTAAACTTCCCACCTTTGATCTTCTGCTGGATGGGGTCCCTGACATTATTGATTCTGTACCTGCACTACTTCACAGGCTTACCAAACTGATGCTACACACACACACACACACACACACACACACACACACACACAGACAGCTGTGTTCACACCAACCTAAGAAGTTATCTTCAATCACCGTCAAAAAATAAAAAGAAAAGCTCAGAAGACTAGTCCCTGGGGAAACAAAATGCACTGTGCTGCCTACGAAAAGCCACTGCTGTAAGGTGACCTGCCATACTACTGTGCTAAGATCTGCCGCACAAAATAAATGGTCAACAGGGCAGGGGAGCCATGGATGGCTCAAAGCCGTCTTTGCTCACCCCGAATCCTGACTTCCCAGAGCTGGAAAGGCCGTGAGTGCAATTCAGTGGCGATCTCTCAACATTACAGTGGTTTCTCCAGCCTGTCCTGCAGGCTCACCGCTGTATGTCAAGCTCTCCTTACTGAACGCCTTTCCCTTTTATGCTCCTGCCTCCCCTCCGACGTGGAGCGTGGGCACTTCCAGCAGGACCCGCAGTTGGTCCATGCAGCGGAAGGTCTCCTCAGGTGGACATAGGCCTTGGGGAGCACCACACCGCTCCTCACACCACCAACACAGCTGCCAGGGCCCGCACGAGGATCTCCTGCAGACACCGGCTTAAGCTGTAGATGCTTTGAAGAAGCTGCAATTCCCTATCTTCAAGCTTGCCAAAATCATTAAAAGGTCAATAAACAAATGCACAGAGTCCACGATAGGACTTYCTATTATGCAAGATGGAAAGTTCGCAAAGTTTGGGCCGGAGTAGCTCAGSCAATCCAGGGAGCTCGAGTCGCACAAATYRCCCCAGCATTGCTCAGCTCTRGAAAATCAGCTCTGTTGAGCTACAGCACTTTACTTGCTCTCTTTTGTCTTCCCAAAATAGCAGCTAGCTGGGCTGCGGAAAAATCGGTTCCCAAGTAAATCTCATGCAAATTGGAAGCACACAAAGGAGGCTGTTAGACAGGAATGGACAACAGCAGCAGCACTCTCCGACCTACACAACATATTTCAAAAGAGACTGATCTTAATTAAAAATGAGACACAATTTATTTATCTTTGTTTCCACTGTGCTTTGTTGTTTTAATCACTGAACACCTGACACTCATGACCCATCCTAYTGCACAATTTTATTCATAATTAATACATGCACATAATCTTTATTGTTGCATAGTGAAGTTTTACCATCAATATAAAACAACAAATTAGGTTTTGTCTGTAATTTCAATTTGTCCAGTAATGATACTTAACCGTATTTGAAATTAAGCAGCACAGATGCTCACCGGAGAGGAGTCGGCCTGAAGCACCTTTGCCTGAGCAATGCTACATGAAATAACAAAAATTTCACATTTATGCAATGTTTTCCATCTCTAAGGGACCCCAAAACCAGATTATTTTGCAACATTTTGCCTTCCTGCGACAACTTCCTTCCCTGCACATCAAAGTGTTTCCCAAACGCTGAGCAAAATTCACAGCACCCTGCGGTACCGCTCCGGCCGGCGTCGTGCTGAAGCCGACGCCGGGCGAATGGGAAGGGCTTCGCCGAGCGCACGCAGCCCTGCTCCTGGGGTGAATCCTAACAACGCACAAGTCAGACCAACTTGGTACAGACTGCRCTGATTCAGCAAAGATTTCTATTTAGTGAAACAACTAGGCATCTATTTAAGTTGGCTTTAATGGACTTAAGCGCGACCTCAAACATCATGCTGAAAACAATCGTGCGGTGAACTGGGACCCAGATAAAACGGCGCGTAGTGGAGGAGAACATGGTTACTACTTCCCTGTAAAGCCAAATCCTTCCAGTCCTCTATTTATCATAATTACTTCAAKCTAGATGTGAGATAACCTAATAAAAGATTTTATTCATGCTTTGTGTGCGGTGAAAATAACTAAAGACTCCCTAATCCATCACCTTCTTTCTATTTCATTAATCACCACATCCTTAACATGTCTTACAACTCAGCTTTCCTTCCCTGCACACTTTGCAGTTTTCCAGCTGACGTTTTCTAGAAGAGCATATCCTTGTTTTAAAGCACGGATAGTTTTCCAGAATTGCATATGCTGAATGCTCTTASCTGGTTAGCACTCAAGGTAACGGAGAGATGCCGTCAGCTTAAGCACTGGGAGAACTTGCTACCCAAGGGCTCTCGAATGGATGCGACAGGMTATCGCCCATCTGAGGTTTCTCCCTGCAAGCGAAGCCTACTGAGTGCACCGGTTTCTATACAAAGCTTTCCTAACCTGCATCGCTCTTCAGAAGACACAAAGAAGAGCTAATGAGATGCACTTCACCTTACTCTATGAAAACCTCCTACRTCCATAATTATGTTTTTTTTAAGAAAAAAAAAAAGTAAGATTTTGTGATCACGGAAAAATGTGTATATACACAAAAAGATTTTCACATGAACCACTCATTACAACACTAAAACATTTCCAAGGTCTGTTCAGAAGCCTGAAAATAATATTGATTTCTGGATAACACTGTAGCAGTTGAATTTCTCTTTCTGAGGTGTTAATGTAACACTGGACTTTTTTTCACCATCACATTGTAGGGCACACAGAGGATTCCGCCTAAGGCTTTAGCTGGAATATATTTTTTCTCTGTATTAGCACTTAAGGATCATATTAAGAGGTCTAGGAGATTGTAGCAGACTGAAAAATGATTATCCTTATCTTTTAAGAAAATGAGAGCAGGCCTGGGAATCAAGTCCATAAATGTCCAGCGCGCCCTATGCCGAGAACCATAAAACCGTCCTGCTTCTCTCTAGGCTCCGTACCGACAGCCGACCAGGCCACAGAGTGTAATGATTATTTCAGCCTAAGGTTTTCTTTGCCTTTCCTTTTTCCTTAACAAGAGATGGGAGTTTGTAGTTAATTTTTCACCTGCAACCAGACTTAACTGAATTCAGAGGAAGAGGAACGATGATGCTCTGTATTTATACTGCCTATTATTAAGTGCTGGTTTCCAGGTTTGTTTAAATGCCAGTTATCAGGATTCAATTTACCCCCTCCGACGGGGATGTCTGGTATCATTCTGAGAGTAATAACTGCAATATATTATGTTAATTGAGCACTAATAAGCTGCACAGTGCTTTTACTTCCAAACAGGAATGAAAATGTCATTTTTTWAAAAAAAATACTGAGTGCAGTAATCACTTGTCTATACCTGTACCACCTCATTTCTAGACYCAACAAGATTAGGCACCAGAACTGATCGCTGGGGATTTCAGAAGACATCAAGAAAACCCAAACGATCTAACTTCTATTAAAGCGCTCCTCTTTAAATGGCAAGGCCCATTTGGGAAAGTAGGAAATCCCCCACGAAGGAGCATTTCATCGAGATGGCCTCCCCTGTCAGCAACCTCGAAAGTAATGAACTTTAAGTCTGCTGTCCTACATATCATTAATCTTAAAGATGAGGAGTCTCCAACAGTGAATTTCGCTGCTGATTAACTCTCCACAGAATTGTATTTCATGCAATTAATGTCAGATGCTCCTCATGCATTTTGATCATTTCATTTATTTACAAGCATAAGAAATTATCATGACTAGAAATACAAGCACCTTTGGCACTTGCTAAATTTGTAGCAATACACCTGAAAAGTTATACAGGCTTGAGACAACTCTCGGGGATGAAACATGGTTATAACAGTTACTGCARCTACTTTGTTCTTAGCTAGACTACGGAAAGTGACCTCTAAACCTGAGCAAGAAGAATTCCCTCCTATACCCTAAAAAGATGAATATATTCAATTACATGCACTTCTATCAGTATAGATTTTGAGTGTAAGATGTCTTGGGCCATCTTACTTTTCTCATTCTGGCAGGACAAAATGAAAAAGAAGTTTTAATGTGCTTTAATAGGAACCTCGTTCAAAAAAAAATTGTTACTGAACCAARACAGCACATGAATAAATCTTTATTATCTGCAGTTTTAATAAAGGCCATGCTACTCAGAGGGGACTTCTTATTCCTTCTACCATTGACTTGAATTCTCAGTCCAAAGCAGAGGAYGTGGAACGGGCAATCTCAGCTCCTGTGTGTGTGCTTGCCTTTTTCCTTAGCTGGACTCCCAACTTCAGGTCTATCACTAGTAGGCAATGGACAGGCTTCCCATGTTGCAGAGGGCACCGACAGCTCAGGCATCTCTTTGGGCCGGGAAGAGGCAGCAAGGGGCAGCAGGATGCCTCAGGGATATGATGCTTCAATTTCCTACCCTCCTTCCCCGAGTTTCCAAACTCAAGGAGTTCCCATCTACATCCGCAGGCCAGTTTCCAGCAGCACACAAGCACTCCACTGTTCTTCTTCACCGACACAGACCTTTCCAAAATCTGCTTTCTTCCTGCCATTAAGTCTACATTCAACTCTTCTACAAAATCCTCTTTCTCTGTCATAGCAGTAACATCTGAAAGCATCTCCAGAAAGCTGGGAAAGCTCAACCTCCCCAGCCTGAGCTCCATGCTCATGCTGAGCTCACGCTGCTTGTCCACTGGCATTGCACTTTTGTAGGTGTCTTCCCACCACGTCAGTCCCATCAGATTTGTGGCAAGACACCTGATAGGGCTGGCTGCTTTACAGTGGTATTTCTAATATCTGTTAGAGCCTACAAGGACTTTGGTTAGTTGCTTTCTTCAGCTGCATGATGACTAAGACAGCAGTATGTGATTCCAATTAAAGCGGTATCTGTCCTTGATGAAAATTTCTTTAACATGTTCACTCCCAGTGACAAGCCTGCTGCAAATTCATACCTATCATCTCGCAATTAGACCAAAGTCTCCTTCCTCACTCACTGATATAAATATTTAATAGTGCCTACCAGCAATGAGATCTAAAGAAAACACACTTTTTACTCTTCTCTTACAGGACCTACTGCCATTCACCTGGAGATGAGAAATGTTAGCAGTTCAGCTTTATGTATTTAACATTCCTGTGTAGGATCTCTAGGACAGAAAACACCCCAGTCCCATGCAGTACACACATTACAACCAGGAAATGTTGTGGATGTGCCAAATTTACCACTTACTTGCAGAACAACCAGGGAACAGATGCGGAGTAGGTCCATCCTACACTTCCCCAAAGCGTCTGACCCATCAGGCATTCCTGCTTGGGCTGCAGCACAGGGGCATTGCATTGGCCGCTTCTCGGAAACATCATGTTTAGTGTGCATCACTGTGCACATAAGAGAGCGCACAGGGGAGCCCAGTTTAGGATACATGACTTTCTAGGGCTACCTGCCACCTGTAACTCACAGACAGATGTGTAATGTCTAAAGCGCTCAAAGTTCCTAAGATGGACCAGATATATCTGAAACGTGACACCTGCTTCAGCAATAATCTTGCCTCTGCTTCAAGACAGGGTGGCCGGTAGGATGGTGATTGACCCATAAGCATCAAAGCACTCACTAACTTCACACAGAAGCTAAGAATATGCTTTAAAGCTTTGCTAAACCAAGTCTGCAACGATCAACGTAAATATGGAAGCTGCACAGCTTATGTGGTAGGGAAGGTGATGTTAACTGGGAAGAGAAGTGCATACAAAATCTCCTTCAAATCCTCTCCTGCTCCAGTAAAGCCATGCTATAGCATGGATGCTATAGCATGCCATCCTACAACACGAGCTAGGTACTCTAGATCATGCAACATCCAAGCAAAGCCAGTGTGTTTCTTGCTGAGCTGGGATTGTATACTAGCATCTTGTTTGCAGAAATACACATTACTTCTCCACTGCATAAATCTAACTGCTTATTCATTATCAGAGTTATAGTGGGCACCAGGGATGATGCATCATGCCCAACAGTTAACACTTCTTATCTAGTAGCCAGAAATTAGCAGTACAAGCTGCCAGGAAAATAACCTAATTTATGACATACCACACTCATTTTGAAGATGTCATCAATTTAAAAAACCACAGAGGGAAGTACTTAGATTTAGTAGGTAGCATAGCTTCTAACTGATGAGGTAAAGTTATTTGTTAAGCTCTTCTTATAAATTAWGTTGCAAATAAAATTTAAAAAATCCCTATTTCCTCTCACCAAGCRCAAAAATAAATAAATAAACAAATAGAAGTTTCACTAAATGCATGAAATTAAATATGTGCTTATTGGAACATGCTGTGAGGGCRTCACTCAGGACAGCATTTAAAAGCTTATGCTTGTATTTAATGAGTTATATAAGAGTCAGGAATAGCTTTAACATCAAGCATGTGCTTCAGTGTTTGAGGTGGAGTGATAAACGAAGGTCTCAGGATCGGAAGCTGCGGTCTGCAGTGCAGCACCAGGGATATGGAGCTGGGTGCAGGGAAAGCAGAGCGTTCCTCGCACCTTCAGTGCTGCTCAGCATTTCTCATGACTGATCCCCCATCCATTTCGTAAGAAACGTACACACTTCTGCACTTTGGTCATTCTTGCCAAATACAGTCCACGGCTGCCATGTGGTCTTTTCTCCTCCTACTAGAAATGACAGCTCATGTCTTCTTGTCTCACAATAGTTCTTGTCCCTTTAAATCAGGTTGACATATGTACATAAATCCCCCTTTTTGTCCATGTCTGTGGACAGCTTAACAGATGTTTTCAACATTGAGGCTGAAACTGTAAATGATGGGATAGATTAAACYGGAACCTCCTGAGGAACATGTGAGGCATGACACCGGAGAAGAGCCTTCCCAATGCAGCTAATGGAGGCATTGGACTGCTGATCAGCCTGAACCCAGAAACAGCAGGAGGCGGTGGCCAGAAAATCATATGAGAGTGAAGAGCCTCAGAGGACAACCCTGATTTCTCTGCACTCACTCCTGACATCTGCGGTCTCTGCACTCTCTCCCTGAAAATTTATGGCTAGATAGAAAGAGGGTGAAAAATGCAATATCAGGTTTAGCTTTAAAACTGGTACTTTTTAAAGGATGATCTGAACAAACATGTGAATGATTATTTCAGACTTCTATATATGTCAGCTTCTACTGTGCTACCAAATTCTCAGCATACAGAGCAGACTTCACACTTTGGAGTCCTGTAAACAAACCTCCCGTTAGAGGCACTACTTTTTACTCAGGTCTACATAATAGAAGAATTTGTAGGATAACAGTAGTACTTCTAAAGAAGAGCAACTGGAAGAAGGATTAGAGGACTTTAACCGAATCATTATTTGCAGAGTAGTTATGCCTGGGGCCTGACATTGAAATCGGGAGCCAGCGTGCACATTTACTCTGTAAATACATGACAAAAGCCTGACAGAGTTGGCAAATCTCAACAGATGCAGCTAGAGAAACGCAAGCATGGAAGAGGCACATGGCAGTGATGCCAGTTGCCCTGTCCCAGAGAAGTGGAGGGCAGAACAGGACAGGGACATCTGCCTCCAGCTGCTGTCATCCCCCCATCCCTCTTGATTTTGTCACAACGGTTGTTTTTGCAAGCGAATTCTCTGGTAGTAAAAGCTGTAGCTGCAAGTAAAGARTCCTAGAGAAAGAAGCCCCCAAAGGGCAGCAGAGAGATGGGCCGTGTGTGTGTCTTACCCTTCGTCGGCGATTTCCCCCGCAGGGACCACAGGGACCATCTTTGGGGCTTTTATTTACAGGCTAGTGAAGAAGCTGGAGGAAGCCTTCTGCTCTTCAGGAGGCAGAGGGAGCGGAGTGCCGCTGCASTCCTTCCACGCGAGGCAATGGGTGGCTACTGAGCCCTCATTAGAGGGACGGGCTAGGTACAAGTCTGTCATCTTTCTGTTACTATTTCCAAATGAACTCCATTAAGTCAATTAATTTTTCAGTTCAACACAAATGGCAAGGAAAAGGCTGGAACTGTAAACAAGACTAGAAATAAAACATTGCTGCTTCTTCTCCAACCCAAGCCTCAATATTATTTGCTCTCAAGTTAAAATAATTTTTAGAAACATCAGCTTATTTGAAAAAAAATCACTAAACATCTTCCTCTGTGGCTGTTTAAACTGAAAAGTCTGATCTACTTTTCTCACCACAACCAGGTGGTGAGAAACTTACTTTCCTTAAAGGAATTGCTGTCATACTTCCATAATTTCCATCAACTGTGGACATTTTGAAAATACAATGAGCTTTTCAAWCATTATAAAAGTTTAAAGAATAAGTTACATTACAGGCTTTGGATATAAGAGGATATGAGCATATAATTTTCATTTGGACTAAATCTGCTTTTGGGGAAATTTGACAGGTAATATACGTGCAAAGACACGATTTCATAAGCAAAGACTTCTGTTTTGTATCATGATGGGTTCTTTAAAATCAAGTAAGATGCTAATTCACTAATAGTTTTATGCACATGCCTGTATATTTTGCCAGTTATGCAGATTTATAGAAGATGGAGAAAGAAGAAAAGCTTTTAATTTTTAACAATCTCCATAAACTTAGAAAAGAAAAAGAGCTAAGCAGTAGTAAGAAAGATATGTCTTAATAATTCTTGCTTATATTATCATTTTACTGTTACTTTACCTTTTTTTTTTATGCTGATGATTTGATGATCACGTCAACGAAAAACAAGCAAACCCAAAGGGTTATTTTGTTTGGTTGTTTTTTTTAATGATGTCAGTATGATTGAACTTTAGTGCAGGAGAGATGTGTTCTCTAGAATAATTTAAAAAAATGTTATTAACTTTTATTGATGCATTAAAAAAAATTCATAGCAACATAAGAGGATTTTTTTTTAATTGTAAATTGGTTTTAATTCTCTTACTACCCAAATCATGGATACATCTGGAACTTTTCTACCAGCACACAAAGCCAAGAAGTTTCAGCCAAGAAACACTGCACATTACATGCAGTGATAACACTTACGAAGTCGATTCCCAGATGAGGGTTATGCTCATGTGCCATGCCCTGTAAGAGACCGAAGCTGAAATGATGTGGCATGCTTCAAGAAACCTTTCAAGCCAGTCAGAAGTTGGATAAGATTTCATCTCTCAATGCAGAAACCGAGCTACCTCACCAAGAGAGAATGCTTTGCTTCCATCTCTGCCCGCCTAAGGAAGGCTATCAAAACCATCAGAAAAAAACACCCTCCGTAGCTCATGCTCAAAGTCAACATCCTCATCATCCCTGATGCTAAAAGCACCTCGTGCTTTCCTCCCTCTACCATCAAAGTGCTTAGGAGTCTAATTCTTCTCTTGCTGAGATATGGTTAACTGCAGTTCTCTCCTGTCTGGGTACAATACAGTCAGCTGCAGGGAGAGTGAAGAAGCTTTTTATCTTTTAGTCCCAGGTCCCTTATAAGGAGCATTGAGCGAGTTCTCACAAGATTCCTACAATRCTGTTAGACAGCTTTATTGCATTGTTTCAGTTTTAGAAAGACAGGAGTAAAAATTCGTAACTTTTAAAAGCGACTTTAATTTTGATGCTTAGATGCTCCAAATTACCTCTGGAGACTCTGCTATATACAGGACTAAGTTCCTGATGGAGGTACTCAGATCAAATGCCTAAAGTTGGGATGTAAGTATACCCCATTAGAGACTGATTTTCAAAGGTGCTGCCTAGCACTGCAGAAATTTTTCCAGGTGACACAGTTAAATAAATCAGGAACAAGCAGAGAGTGTTTACACAGGCACGTCTAAACTATGTTGTCTGGGAAATTTTCCCAGCTCCTAGTCTGGATGTATACTCTGGCCACATCCCAACTTAATGTCAGGACAAGTGCTAAGTACCATTGTCCCCCACCAGGTTCTAGTTTCAACTGGAGGAAAACCTTGGCAACTCTGGAAAACCTGAGCTACAGCACGCTTGAACATCTTGAGTGACCAAAACTGCAGGGAACAGCCAACGTGCTTAGGCCGCAACTAGACGATCTGGGACTTCAGATGGAAAGCAAGTCTGAAAAACTCTAAACCCAAGAAGTTCATAAAGTTTTTGATGACCAGTCACCTCCATTCCATCAGTTTGAAACCCTATCCCCTAGAACGCACATTATTATTTTTAGTTACTAATAACAGACAGTCTTATTTAAGCACCAAACTTTCTAGATCTGATGAAGGCTGCAGTTCCCTCCCTTTATACTCTGAAGCAATTGGGCAAACCCAGCAAGTTTCTCTGCACTGTGCTWGGAAGGAGCCCAGAGGGCAGCTCTGGGTTTGGGGCTATTTTTTTCCTAGTATCCGCTGGGGACACAGCCGGTGCCAAGGCGCCCAACTTCGGGAAGAAGYGGTCCACAGCAAGTCCATACCACAGCCTGCTACAAGGTCAGCCGTTTGTCTCAGCGGTCAATACCTTCCTGGCAACTGATGCGCCCGTCCCCAGTACATCGGCAATAAGCAAGCGTTCTGCTAGCAGCTCTTCTCTGCTGCCTACCTACAGCTCAATGCTCATTCACAAAAGCTTTCCTGTAGCACAAGCTTAATGGATAAAGCAATCAATACAAACAAAATCAGATGCTGCCCAACTTATTTCCTTTACTAAGTAGGGTTTGAATCTTTTATTATTTGGCTGACCTGCTCCCTGGGTCCAGAATAACTAAAAGACAACATGGATATTTATGACCTGCCATAACACTTCTGATGTAATTATGAAATGTGGGTAATTTCTTGAACCCAAGTTATTGCCTGGCGAAAAGAATCTCACTGGTGAAAACTGATACAATGCTTTAGTGCTGCAGGCCAGAGGAACATGGGTCAGTCTTTGAAATCAGGGTTTCACTTTATTCTAATGTTCTCACTTTATACCAAATCAGTGAAACACAGATAAAGAATTAAGAGTTCTAGCAGAAATGACTTTCAGTATCTGTTAAGAAAGAAATTAGTTGAAGAGTTGCATACATTTATCTTATAAAGAGGTTCTCATAAGGTTTTCATAACTCTAGTAAAAACAGAAAAGGAATTTAAAGCCAGACTTCCTTTGTCAGAGGTTTTGGATTGTTTTAATCAACCTGTCACAGAGATGTAGAGTATGTTTACAGTTACACATGTTTTAATGTACTGTCTCCCCATTCCTTATTCCACTGTGAACACACTCAACACACTGATGAGCTAGAGCGGCTCGGGAACACCAGGTTCCCAAGTACCTGTAAGAGCGCTGCCACAAGCGTGCGTGACCAGACTGCTCTTTTCCCACGTTGCTCTGCAAGCGCCCAGCAGATCATGCAGCCTCAGCCAGTCATCACAGAAATCCGGGACTAATAAACTATTTCTACAGTTTCACTCAAAAGATGCTTACTCCAGCGTTCTCAGCCGGCTTCCTGCAACGTACATCAGTACTACAATCACCAGGAGACGCTGAGCAGTCCGATTTTCTGTCTCATGCAAAAACGTAATGAGCATTTACAGAACCCCGCATCAAGGATAAAACCAAGGGGAAGCACAGGCAATGGATGGACAGAGCGCTCGGCTCCCTCCTGCTCCCAGCTCAGCCCCGGCCCCGCTCCACGCATTTTGCCGAGCTGTTTTACCTCTCCAGCTCTCTCTCTCTCTACCCTTAAAGCTTTTGTTTGTCATYGCCAGTCAGGCTGAAAGCTTTTCAAGAGACAGAAACTGTTTATGACTGAACAGTGCTCCACTCTCAAGCACAACCACAATACCAAAAATAACCAGCACGTGTTTACCAGTTATGAGACATGCTCATCTGCATTTTTAAGCTCTTCCTTGCTAGGACTTAGACGCTGGCTACACGTAGCATGCTGAGCAGCTCCAGAAAACTGCAGAAAACCTGCTATTGCTATGGGGGATTGCCCCCTCAGCGGCACTATCCCCAACACAAACGCACAAGCACAGCGGGGCAACTAAGAGGCAGGAGCTGTGTTATGCGGAGAGCACGAGGGTTATAATCTTCCTGATTTATGGGACACTAACTGCCTTGCAAGGCAGTAATGACTTCCCATGGAGGTCATCACAGACACTGTTTATCAGCCTGCTTTGAACAAGCCCCATTAATAAATAGGCAGCTCCAATGTTTACTGACAAAACCACGAACCACGTGACAGAGCCGTAACATTACAACTTCGGATCCCCTGGATAGCTTAAGAAGAAGAGGAACTCTGTGAAGGAGATACTCCCAAGAGAGCAATATTACTTACACAAAATAAAGAGATACACAAAAAGAGCTGCACAGTTTGTGTGCTCTGCATTGCTTAAATTACTATGTTTTATACTTATTTTTCTGTACATTGATCTCTGAGCCTAGATTTTACCTCCTTATCTTCTCTTCATCCACCTAGCATGTAAGAAAAATTTATAGCATGTTACACACAGTGAACCTGTGCAAAAGGAGTTACCATGGCAACCCAGTACTTCTTTGCTGTATAAACTTGAAGTACTGAAGCAGAAGGCCAGAACACCAAGCTGACTTCAAAGTTGCTCTTTGTTCCTATTGCAATGTTCTGAAATAATCAAAATACTTTACTATCATCAAGCAAATGTATTTAATATGTTTTGTAAAATCATTTWAAAAAAAAGACCCAGCCCCCATGGTGAGCCACTGCGAAGCACCTGAGGCACGCTGCAGAAGGGGAGTTTGCCACATTTCGAACACAAACTGGAGAAGAAGCATCTCAAGGAATGCCCCGACCGTGCACACCAAGGCAGAAGCGTATGACAGTGCAGTAGGTCATTGCACACCACCTCAGCAGTTCAGGGTTACAGTTCAACATTACGATATTAAGACACTTCGCAGTCAGGCTCTTACACATTCCTTTACTGGATCCCGAACCTTGACTCACAAGGATGAACCATAGCTGTATTTTCTGAATGCATAAAAGCCAAGGCTCCGATTTTAGCAACCCAGCAGCACCCCTTTGCCCGGTCATTTATCACAGACTACTTTATGTTCATGTACACAGGTTCAGCTGGCCCTTCCACACTGCTCAAGTTTATCATTCCCCAGCAAATTGCATCTTGCTCCAGGGCACCCTCCTGTCTGCACTGACATCAGGCAGTTCTGCTGCAGTAGTCCCCAGCAGGCACCTTGGGGTCAGGCTGTTTCCCGCACACGCTCACGTCCCTTCACGCCTGTTTACTTAGCCATGGCTTACGCACAGGGACAAAACATGCAGAACTGGGCYCCCAGCTGCACTCTGGGGCAGAGGCTGTTCTTGGTAAGCAACATATTTCTGCCGAGGGTGTGCAGTATCTATGGCCCACACTGCATGGTCAGCCCAACAGGTGCAACGCAAATGAACACTTATACACCAAGAAGGTGGCCTTCTGAAACAGAGCATTTCTAAAAAAAAAAATGCTTTTCCAGGGAAAACCAGATAAATAGTAGGCCTACAGATAGTGAAACAGCCAATTCTTTCTCTGTATATCTCTTTTTGGTATGGGGAACACTGACAAAAACTTTTGTCTATAGGATATGTTATGCAACTGGGAATATGGAGACCTAAATATATAAATTTTGGCTCAGCAACTTATCAGGTAGTAGAAGAGGTCTAGCCATCCCAGCTGCTTCATATCCTGATGTTGTTCTTCCTTCCTCTGTTGCTGTGCCTCTTCCATACACCAAAAGCTCCTGTCAACGGCCACCGCTACCCAGCTCACACATCCTCACATGCCCGAGTGGGASGCCAGACCAGCTCCTCCAGTGCTCTGCACTCGTCCTGAACTCCCTTCCAAGTGAAATCACTAAGTCTTTTTTTATTATTAGCAAGGGCTGAATTTCCTGTGGTGCTTGTAGTGTGGAAACACAATCTCTGTTTCACAATATTAAAAACACATTTTCCGCTCAGAAYGGAGTAAAAAGAGAGGGGGAGCAGCACTGAGATATGCATGCMTATCACCTCACCAAAGACAAGGGAGCCTCAGAAAGTCACAGATAAACACGAGCGCAGTACTGAAAAAAAAAGCTCAATCCGTTTATGTGCTGCTATATAAATCAGATGGACATATCAAATGCTTTTTGTTATATAAACTGCGAGGTGATGGTCTGTTTTTTCCACCTACTGAAGTGCTTCTGGCTGGGATGCACTATAACATTTTGTGTACTATTGGGAACAATTCAGGCACTCGCTTCTCCAGTTATCCAAAGAAACCAATGCTGTTCTCAACAAATCTGGAGTAATGCTGTTTTATTAATGGAAGGCCCACTGCTGATCTCACTAAGACTGGTATCAAAATAGAGCCATTCCTTTTTATTGTGGAACTTCAATTTTATTTAGGAAGGCGGCATGATCTCATAGGCAAGGCATCAGGAGGTCTGGGTTGTATTCCCTGCCATGCCATGTGATCATAGGCAAAACATGCATGTGCTCTGGATTTTTTTTTTTAATCATTTGTTGTATGCTGGAAATGATCATTATTTACTGCCAAGTTCTCTGAGATCAATGAATGATAAACSCTAAATAAATGCTAAGTGTTACCAATGCAGAGTGTGACTTTTATAGATTAGAATGATATAAATCAGAAATAATCCCAGTGCCACTGATGAAATGTRAAATCAAGCTTCAAGTTAATCTGAATTAGTAGTAAAGTTTCTGGGAACAACGTATGACCCAGTGAAAGCAAAGCTTAGTGGGATGAACAGTCAGCACATGAATGATGTAATGGTATAATATGACTACATGGAAGAAAAAGTGTCATAAGAACAAAAAAGTTATTTCATCATACTTTGTTCACAATGCGCCAATTTTCCTCTTCTTTTACTCTTGCATTCTCTCCCAGACATATTCCTTGACTTCTTATTCAAACTAAGCTTTGTCTTGACCTTACAGAATATTCCTTTCCTCCTTTTTCTAAATTCATGCTGTGGGTAAAGTTTTAAGTTTCACTCATCCAGAACAAGATTGACTCTTTTGGGCTTGGTGCTCTGCTCCATTGGAGGCTGCTGATTCTGAAGCAAAAAGATTCAMAATGTGCTTCACAAAATATTTCAAGTCTTGGTTCACGTTTTTATTCTTTTCCATTTCATTCATTTTTCCTTTTTTCTTTTTTTCACAGAATTCTACACCATAGGATTGGTACTTTGGCTCTAAAAACAGATGATTCAAYGTGCTATCCCATCACGCTTGAAATAGAGGGTTATCGTTTGTAGGTACTATCAGCTTTGTTCCTCTTTAGTCTGAATCATATAAGCCAGCCAGAAATTGAATGAATACTGTTGACTATACCTAAAATCTAATTTCATCCTCAGAGTGGCATCACAATGTCTATTATTAGTATCAAAACTGCCACCTTCATAGCACATCGATGCTCTGAACACTTAACAGATGAAAGACGGCAGGTAGAAATATTTCTCTGTCAACATTAGCAGATCCTGGACACACTAGCAAAGTCTGTCATGAAAAATGCCTTCTGCAGGGAATAAACCTCAAAACCCTAGGGGAGATCAGTTTGAAAAAGAAAAAAAAATCACTGCTTAGAACGAATGTTCATAAGACAGGAGACAAGGTGCTATAAAAGCGCCTCTCGTAGAATCTGGTCACTAGTACGTTCCAAGTGTCTCCTCAGCAGACGAAGAATGTGAAGTGGAGGGAAAAAATATCAGGAGACTGCTGCAGTTCTGACTAATCAGGATTTGTAAATACCTCAAGCCACAATTCTTATGTGTTGCAAACATGCTGGAAATTTTTATTATTAGAATTACAGCAATTATGGTGAATTCAAGTTGTATTTCTTCAATTTTGTCAGATGCAAATGCTTTTATTCATTTTGAAAGGGGCAGTCTACCTATCTCTACCCAAACATAATGACTAGGTACATACTGAAATATCTGTAGATTAGCTCAGTCCCGTTCTGTATTTCCATTTAGAAGTTGTAGAGTTCTCTGGGCCCAGTGACAGCTCTTACTGCCTTTCTGGAAGGAGGACGGTAATAGAGCGCTACAAACCAGCCATGTCTTCCATCTGTACCAGTTCTGAACAGGACCATGGGGCATGATCTATGCAAGGGAATTTCCAGGTCCACAGTATGATTCAACATAAGGTCTGCAWGCCAGACCAGTGTGAAAAGCATTAATACACTCAGCTTAGAGAAAACCAGGTCCCCACTTCTCAGATGTGTATCTCACTTGCTGCCAGCCTAAACATAAGAGAGATTAAAATACTCTTTCAATGCAGAGAGGATTACAGTCCCCCTGGTTTTCTATTTTGGGCAGCAAGTTCATTCTTCCAGATGGAAGAAATGAGCTCCTGGAAGGCTGCGCTTATGTAGCCAGGTAGCACAAGGAATATAAAATACTTTAAAATATTGCAGGAGAAGTTGTTTTGCTTGATTTTGAAAAAGAATCAAAATCATTTCCAGCTTGTCATTGCCAAGTCTAATTTGGTCTATAACTAAAAAAAGCAAAAAACAAAAAAAAAATCAAACTCTTAATAAAGTTGGAAAGCACAAGTATGTTCCCATAACCAAAAATGATTGAGCAGTTATAGCCCAGCAATTTACTGCCCATCGACTGAGATGCAATAACTGTGGGCGATCTTTTAGCCCATTTCAGTAGTGAAATAAAATACATTTGCTGCAAACTGGCTTCAGGGAATATCTGTAGCTGCTTCACAGAGATTTAAACCTACCACACTAGTGACAGGCCTAAGCTAAGAGCACACAAGCTGTAAATTAGCATGTTTCCCCGATAAACTCAACCTTGTTAATCCACAGATACTCAACCACTTCCAGCCATGCAAATTCACCATTACTCTGTTAGCTGAAAGACTAGCCAGCTTACACTGATACCAGCTCAAAGTTATTCAATTAAAACCATTGCTGGTGCAAAAAGAAACAGTCAAGATGATTGTCAGTCACACATAGACCAAAAGCTTTTGAGATAGCTGTCTTATGGGATACACAGCCTAATCAGACACGGAAGCTCGCAGGATTATAAGATCGTGTCAATCGGTTCTTTAGGCTTCTTTTAAACACACATATATCTAAAAATTTGGAAACAGAACATGTTTCTGCATATATTTGCAGAAACAAATGGTCTACTTTGTGTTTCTTAATGTTCCTGTATGCAAATCTGTGTTAATCATTTCTGAATCACTCCGTGGAATACTATACATATAATAAATATTTAATTCCTTGAGCTGACATTACAGGTTGAATGCTTAGACTGCTACTACATTAGGAGAGTCGTGAACAGTAGGGAATAGACTCCAATAATCAATTACAGCTGATCGTTCTTGGCCATAGCCACTGCAAGGGTGAGTTTGTCAATGAAAACTAAAAAGGTGGCAACACAAGAAGGTGACAAAGAGCCTCAGAAATGTGTTTATTTGCTAACAGGTGACAGCGGAGTCATCTCTCCTCCTGTCTGTGTGGAGAAAGAGCTTCTAACAGACTTCAGAAAACTTTTCTGCAGTCTCAAGTAACACAAGCAAAGAAGCCTGGAAACTGGATGAGAAATTCATTTTTTTCAACACCTGTAACCTCAAGAAAATTAAGCGAGAGC